>NC_141623.1:26422692-26722692 GCF_047967505.1 Dipteris shenzhenensis
CCCTTCCCCCCTGCCAGCCCCTGCCGTCCCACCTCCTTCCTCCCCCCTTCCCCCTCGCCCCCCTCCCCCTTCCCCCAGGCTGGTGGCCGTGGCCGCTAGCCCCCCCCTCCCCCCTTTCCCCCTTGCCCCCGTCTGACCCCCTCCCTGCCCCCGTTCGACCCCCTTTCCCCTCCACCCCCCCTTCCCCCACCCCCCTCGCACCCCCTTCCCCCTCCCGCCCCTTCTTCCCCACCCCCCCTCCATGGGCTGGCGACCGCGGCTGCCAGCCCTTCCCCCCCCTCTTGCACCCCCTCGCACCCCCCCTTTCCCCCCCTTCCCTCGCCCGCCTCCCTCCCACCCCCTTCCCCCCCCTCTCGCACCCTCTCACAACCCCCCTTCCTCCCACCCCTTCCTCCTCCCCCCCCTTCACCCCCGCCCCCCCCTTCCCTGCCCCCTCTCCCCCCCCTCCCCCCTTCCCCCAGGCTGGCGGCCGTGGTCGCCAGCCCCCCCCTCTCAGCCCTCCCCCCCTCACCCCCGCCCCCCCCTTCCCTGCCCCCTCCCCCCCCTCCCCCCTTCCCCCGGGCTAGTGGCCGCCAGCCCCCCAACCCCCCCCTCTCAGCCCCCCCCCCTCTTCCCCACCCCCCCTCCCCCCCCCTTTCCCTGGGTTGGCGGCCGCGGCTGCCAGCCCCTCCCACCCCCTTCCCCCTCCCCCCCTTCACACCTGCCCCCTCTCCCCCCTCCCTCCCCCCTTCCCCCGAGCTGGAGGCCGCGGCCGCCAGCCCCCCAACCCCCCCCCTCTCAGCCCTTCCCCCCCCTCTTCCCCACCCCCCCTCCCCCCCCTTCCCCCGAGCTAGCGGCCGCGCCAGCCCCTCCCACCCCCTTCCCCCTCCCCCCCCTTCACCCCCGCCCCCCCCCTTCCCCACTCCCCTCTTCCCCCCCCTCCCCGCTGCCAGCCCCCCCCTCCCCCCTTCCCCCCCGCCAGTCCCCCCCCTCCCCCCCCTTCTGCCAGCCCCCCCCCCTCCCCCCTTCCCCCCCCGCCCCCCTTCCCTCCTCCTTTCCCCCCTCTACTCCGCCCCCGCCTCTCCCTCGCTTCCTCCTCCCTTCCCTCCAGCCCCTCCATCCTCTTCTTCTCCTCCCTCAACCTTTCTCTCTGTAGTTCCTCTCTCTTTAAATTTAAAAAAAAAAAATCTAGATAAAGAATTAATCAAAAAAATTTGCAACTACCTAGAAAAAGTTTGTAAGTTTGCTCTTTCTTGCTTTCTTGCTCTTCCTTCGTTGCTTTCTTGATCGTCCTTGCTTTCTTGCTTCAATGAATGAAATGAGGGGAGAATGAATGAAGAAGGAAGACTATATATAAGAAAAATTAGGTTTTCCTCCTCCTCTCCTATTGGCTTTCCATTCCTCCCCTCTCTCCTATTGGCTTTTCATCTATCCCCTCTCCCATTGGCTCCCATTACTCCCCCTCTCCCATTGGACCCCCATCCCTCATCCCAATCTTCCATTAGCCCTCCCCCCATCCATCCATTTCTTCTTCCTCCCCATTGCCACCACTCCCATCCCACATTTCCACCACGTCCCATACTCCTCCCATTTCCCAAATCCCATATTTCCCCATCTCACCCTCCTCTTTTTCATCCCCTATTAACTCTCTCACTCATTTCACTCCCTTATTATCCTACTCCCCTATTACCTTCCCCTCTCCCATTCCATTCTTCCCTCCCCACTCTCACTTCCACTTCCCATTACTCACTTGCCATTTGAAAACTATTAATATATTATTATACTATTTTTTATACTTATTATCATACACCCCTATTACTTCCCTCTCCCATTCCACTCCTCCCTCCTCACTCCCACTTCCACTTCCCATTACACACTTGCTATACACACCTCCAAACGTATTTTATGACGATTGTGCATAACACTAGGAACAAAATGGTGTATCATGTGAGATCGACTATGCAAAGCATATCCAATGGACACAAGACTTTGCACGTTCCTCAACCTAGGCAGTATTGACTTGTGTGCAAAGTGGCATCCCCATCCGATAAGTACTTGTTTGAAAAATACACCTACGATCGTGTTTTTTGACCGTTGTACATGACACCAAGGCCAAAAACGGTATTTAATACTCAATCTACCATGTAAAGCATATCCGATGAGAACAATACTTTGCACATGCCTCAAAAGCGGTGGTATGGTATTCCATGCAAAGTGGAACGCCCATTCAATAAGTACTTTTTAGAATATCACACCTAGGACCATGTTTTTTATTGGTTGTTGTCCATGACACTAAGGCAAAAACGCTAATTTATGCTTAATCAAGAATGCAATGCATATGCGATCATCACACTACTTTGCACACATCTCAACCTAGGTATTAATGACTTACATGCAAAGTTGCGTGCCCATCCCATAAGTACTTAGTCGAATAACACATCTAGGACCGCGTTTTTTGACGATTGTGCATGACGCTAAGGCCAAAACAGTGTTTAATGCTTGTTCGACAATGCAAAGCATATCCAATCGGCACAATACTTTGCACACACCTTAAACTAGGTGGAATTGACTTACATGCAAAGTGGCACACCCATCCCATAAGTGCTTGATCAGATAACATACCTAGCAGAGTGTTTTTTTATGGATGTGCATGACACTAGAGCAAAAATAGTATTTAATGCTCGATCGACCATGCAAAGGATATCCGATGGGCACAACACTTTTCGTACGCCTCAACCTCGGTGGTATTGAAATGTTCTCCAAGATGCACACCCATCTGATAAGTACTTGGTCAGATAACACACCTAAGGGTGTCTTTTTTTGCGGATGTCCATATCACTAAGGAAAAAATGGTATACAATGCGTGCTCGACCATGCAAAGCATATCCGATGGTGACAATACTTTGCGTGTGCCTCAACGTAGTTGAAACGGACTTGTGTGCAAAGTGGATCCCCCATCCGATAAGTACTTGTTTAATTAACACACTTAGGACCATGTTTTTTCATGGTTGTGCATGACACTAAGGCAAAAATGGTGTTTTATTCTTGATCGACAATGCAAAGCATATCCGATAGGCACAATACTTTGCACACACCTTCACCTAGGTGGAATTGAATTACATGCAAAGTGGCACTCCCATCCCATAAGTGCTTGATTGGATAACATACCTAGCAACGTGTTTTTTTTACGGATGTGCATGACACTAGAGCAAAAATAGTATTTATTGCTCAATTGATCATGCAAAGGATATCCTATGGGCACAACACTTTTCGTACACCTCAACCTAGGTGTTATTGGAATGTTCTCAGAGAGGCACACCCATCCGATAAGTACTTGGTCAGATAACACACCTAAGGGCGTGTTTTTTTCGGATGTGCATATCACTCGGGAACAAATGGTGTATAATGCATGATCGACCATGCAAAGCATATCCGATGGTGACAATACTTTGCATGCACCTCAAAGTAGTTGAAATAGACTTGCGTGCAAAGTGGAGCCCCCATCCAATAAGTACTTGCTTGAATAACACACCTAGCACCGTGTTTTTTCATGGTTATGCATGACACTAAGGCAAAAACGGAGTTTTATGCTTGATCGACAATGCAAAGCATATCCGATGGGCACAATACTTTGCACACACCTTCAACTAGGTGGAATCAACTTACATGCAAAGTGGCACACCCATCCCATAAGTGCTTGATCGGATAACATACCTAGTGGCGTGTTTTTTTACGGATGTGCATGACACTAGAGCAAAAATAGTATATTTAATGCTCGATCGACCATGCAAAGGATATCCGATGGGCACAACTCTTTTCGTACACCTCAACCTAGGTGGTATTGAAATGTTCTCAATGATGCACACCCATCCGATAAGTACTTGGTCAGATAACACACCTAATGGCGTGTTTTTTTGCGGATGTCCATATCAGTAGGGAAAAAATGGTGTATAATGCGTGATCGACCATGCAAAGCATATCCGATGGTGACAATACTTTGCACGCACCTCAACATATTTGAAACGGACTTGCGTGCAAAGAGGAGCCCCCATCCAATAAGTACTTATTTGAATAACATACCTACGACCGTGTTTTTTGACGGTTGTACATGACACCAAGGCCAAAAAAGGTGTATAATGCACGATCGACCATGCAAATCATATCCGATGGTGACAATACTTTGCACGCACCTCAACGTAGTTGAAAAGGACTTGTGTGCAAAGTAGAGCCCCCATCCGATAAGTACTTGTTTGAATAACACACCTAGGACCGTGTTTTTTCATGGTTGTGCATGACACTAAGGCAAAAACGGTGTTTTAGGCTTGATCGACAATGCAAAGCATATCCGATGGGCACAATACTTTGCACACACCTTCAACTAGGTGTAATTGACTTACATGAAAAGTGGCACTCCCATCCCATAAGTGCTTGATCAGATAACATACCTAGCAGCGTGTTTTTTTACAGATGTGCATGACACGAGCAAAAATAGTATTTAATGCTTGATCGATCATGCAAAGGATATCCGATGGGCACAACACTTGTCGTACACCTCAACCTAGGTGGTATTGAAATGTTCTCAATGAGGCACACCCATCCGACAAGTACTTGGTCAGATAACATACCTAATGGCGTGTTTTTTTGCGGATGTGCATATCACTAGGGAAAAAATGGTGTATAATGCATGATCGACCATGCAAAGCATATCCGATGGTGACAATACTTTGCACGCATCTCAACCTAGTTGAAACGGACTTGCGTGCAAAGTGGAGCCCCCATCCGATAAGTACTTGTTTGAATAACACACCTAGGACCGTGTTTTTTCATGGTTCTGCATGACAGAAAGGCAAAAACGGAGTTTTATGCTTGATCGACAATGCAAAGCATATCCGATGGGCACAATACTTTGCAGACACCTTCAACTAGGTGTAATAAACTTACATGCAAAGTGGCACGCCCATCCCATAAGTGCTTGATCAGATAACATAACTAGCAGCGTGTTTTTTTACGAATGTGCATGACACTGGAGCAAAAATAGTAGTTAATGCTCGATCGACCATGCAAAGGATATCCAATGGGCACAACACTTTTTGTACACCTCAACCTAGGTGGTATTGAAATGTTCTCAAAGAGGCACACCCATCCGATAAGTACTTGGTTAGATAACACACCTAAGGGCGTGTTTTTTTGCGGATGTGCATATCACTTGGGAAAAAATGGTGTATAATGCGTGATCGACCATGCAAAGCATATCCGATGGTGACAATACTTTGCATGCACCTCAACATGGTTGAAACAGACTTGCGTGCAAAGTGGAGCCCCCATCGGGTAAGTACTAGTTTGAATAACACACCTAGGACCGTGTTTTTATATGGTTGTGCATGACACAAAGGCAAAAACGGTGTTTTATGCTTGATCGACAATGCAAAGCATATCCGATGGGCACAATACTTTTCACACACCTTCAACAAGGTGTAATTGACTTACATGCAAAGTGGCATTCCCATCGCATAAGTACTTGATCAGATAACACACCTAGCAGCGTGTTTTTTTACGGATGTGCATGACACTGAGGCAAAAATGGTATTTAATGCTCGATCGATCATGCAAAGTATATCCGATGGGCACAATACTTTTCCTACACCTTAACCTAGGTGGTATTGAAATGTTCTCAAAGAGGCACACCCATCCGATAAGTACTTGGTTAGATAGCATACCTAAGGGCATGTTTTTTTGCGGATGTGCATATCACTACGGGAAAAACGTTGTATAATGCGTAATCGACCATGCAGAGCATATCCGATGGTGACAATACTTTGCACACATCTCAACCTAGTTGAAACCTTGCGTAAAAATTGGAGCCCCCATCCGATAAGTACTTGTTTGATTAACACACTTAGGACCGTGTTTTTTCATGGTTGTGCATGACACTAAGGCAAAAACGGTGTTTTATGCTTGATCGACAATGCAAAGCATATCCGATGGGCACAATACTTTGCACACACCTTCAACTAGGTGGAATTGACTTACATGCAAAGTGGCACGCCCATCCCATAAGTGCTTGATCGGATAGCATACCTAGCAGCGTGTTTTTTTACGGATATGCATGACACTAGAGCAAAAATAGTATTTAATGCTCGATTGACCATGCAAAGGATATCCGATGGGCACAACATTTTTCGTACACCTCAACCTAGGTGGTATTGAAATTTTCTCAAAGAGGCACACCCATCCGATAAGTACTTGGTCAGATAACACACCTAAGGGCGTGTTTTTTTGCGGATGTGCATATCACTAGGGAAAAAATGGTATATAATGTGTGATTGACCATGCAAAGCATATCCCATGGTGACAATACTTTGCATGCACCTCAACATAGATGAAACGGACTTGTATGCATAGTGGAGCCCCCATCCAATCAGTACTTATTTGAATAACACACCTACGGCCGTGTTTTTATATGGTTGTGCATGACACTAAGGCAAAAATGGTATTTTATGCTTGATCGACAATGCAAAGCATATCCGATGGGCACAATACTTTGCACACACCTTCAAGTAGGTGGAATCGACTTACATGCAAAGTGGCACGCCCATCCCATAAGTGCTTGATCGGATATTATACCTAGCAGCGTGTTTTTTTACGGATGTGAATGACACTAGAGCAAAAATAGTATTTAATGCTTGATCGACCATGCAAAGGATATCTGATGGGCACAACACTTTTTTTGCACCTCAACCTAAGTGGTATTGAAATGTTCTCAAAGAGGCACACCCATCCGATAAGTACTTGGTCAGATAACACACCTAAGGGCATTTTTTTTGCGGATGTGCATACCACTAGGGAAAAAACGGTGTATAATGCATGATCGACCATGCAAATCATATCCAATGGTGACAATACTTTGCGCGTGCCCATCCCATAAGTGCTTGATCAGATAACATACCTAGCAGTGTGTTTTTTTACGGATGTGCATGACACTAGAGCAAAAATAGTATTTAATGCTCGATCGACCATGCAAAGGATATCTGATGGGCACAACACTTTTTGTATGCCTCAACCTAGGTGGTATTGAAATTTTCTCAAGGAATCACACCCATCCGATAAGTACTTGGCTAGATAACACACCTAAGGGCGTGTTTTTTTCGGATGTGCATATCACTAGGGAAAAAATGGTGTATAATGCGTGATCGACCATGCAAAGTATATTTGATGGAAGCAATACTTTGCACCCACCTCAATGTACTTGCAACGGACTTGCGTGCAAAGTGAAGCCCCCATCGGATAAGTACTTATTTGAATAACACACCTACAACCGTGTTTTTATATGGTTGTGCATGACACTAAGGCAAAAACGGTGTTTTATGCTTGATCGACAATGCAAAGCATATCCGATGGGCACAATACTTTGCACACACCTTCAACTATGTCGAATTGACTTACATTAAAGTGGCACGCCCATCACATAAGTGCTTGATCGGATAACATACCTAGCAACGTGGTTTTTTACGGATGTGCATGACACTAGAGCAAAAATAGTATTTAATGCTCGATCGACCATGCAAAGGATATCCGATGGGCACAACACTTTTCGTACACCTCAACCTAGGTGGTACTGAAATGTTCTCAAAGAGGAACACCCATCCGATAAGTACTTGGTCAGATAACACACCTAAGGGCATGTTTTTTTGTGAATGTGCATACCACTAGGGAAAAAACGGTGTATAATGCGTGATCGACCATGCAAATCATATCTGATGGTGACAATACTTTGCACACACCTCAAATTAGTTCAAACGGACTTGCGTGCAAAGTGGAGCCCCCATCGGATAAGTACTTGTTTGAATAACACACCTAGGACTCTATTTTTTCATGGTTGTGCATGACACTAAGGCAAAAACGGTGTTTTATGCTTATCGACAATGCAAAGCATATCCGATGGGCACAATACTTAGCGCACACCTTCAACTAGGTGGAATTGACTTACATGCAAAGTGGTATGCCCATCCCATAAGTGCTTGATCAGATAACATACCTAGCAGTGTGTTTTTCTACGGATGTGCATGACACGAGCAAAAATAGTATTTAATGCTCGATTGACCATGCAAAGGATATCCTATGGGCACAACACTTTTCGTACACCTCAAACTAGGTGGAATTGAAATGTTCTCAATGAGGCACACCCATCCGATAAGTACTTGGTCAGATAACACACCTAATGGCATGTTTTTTTGCGGATGTCCATATCACTAGGGAAAAAATGGTGTATAATGCGTGATCGACCATGCAAAGCATATCTGATGGTGACAATACGTTGCATGCACCTCAACGTAGTTGAAATAGACTTACGTGCAAAGTGGAGCCCCCATCCGATAAGTACTTATTTGAATAACACACCTACGGCCGTGTTTTTATATGGTTGTGCATGACACAAAGGCAAAAATGGTGTTTTATGCTTGATCGTTAATGCAAAGCATATCCGATGGGCACAATACTTTGCACACACCTTCTACTAGGTGGAATTGACTTACATGCAAAGTGGCATTCCCATCGCATAAGTACTTGATCGGATAACACACCTAGCAATGCGTTTATTTACGGATGTGCATGACACTAAGGCAAAAATGGTATTTAATGCTCGATCGACCATGCAAAGCATATCCAATGGGCACAATACTTTTCCTACACCTTAACCTAGGTGGTATTGAAATGTTCTCAAAGAGGCACACCCATCCGATAAGTACTTGGTCAGATAACATACCTAAGGGAATGTAAGTGCCACACCCATCCCATAAGTGCTGGATCGGATAACATACCTAGCAGCGTGTTTTTTTACGGATGTGCATGACACTAGAGCAAAAATAGTATTTAATGCTCGATCAACCATGCAAAGGATATCCGATGGGCACAATACTTTTCCTACACTGCAACCTATGTGTTATTGAAATTTTCTCAAAGAGGCACACCCATCCGATAAGTACTTGGTCAGATAACACACCTAAGGGCGTGTTTTTTTACGGATGTGCATACCACTAGGGAAAAAATGGTGTATCATGCGTGATCGACCATGCAAATCATATCTGATGGTGACAATACTTTGCACGCACCTCAACGTAGTTGAAACGGACTTGGGTACAAACTGGAGCCCCCATCCGATAAGTACTTATTTGAATAACACACCTACGGCCGTGTTTTTATATGGTTGTGCATGACACAAAGGCAAAAACGGTGTTTTATGCTTGATCGACAATGCAAAGCATATCCGATGGGCACAATACTTTGCACACACCTTCAACTACATGGAATTGACTTACATGCAAAGTGGCATTCCCATCGCATAAGTACTTGATCGGATAACACACCTAGCAGCGTGTTTTTTTACGGATGTGGATGACACTAAGGTAAAAATGGTATTTAATGCTCGATCGACCATGCAAAGCATTTCCGATGGGCACAATACTTTTCCTACACCTTAACCTTGATGGTATTGAAATGTTCTCAAAGAGGCACACCCATCCGATAAGTACTTGGTCAGATAACATTCCTAAGGGCATGTTTTTTTGCGGATGTGCATATCACTACGGGAAAAACATTGTATAATGCATAATCGACCATGCAGAGCATATCCGATGGTGACAATACTTTGCACGCATCTCAACCTAGTTGAAACGGACTTGCGTACAAACTGGAGCCCCCATCCGATAAGTACTTGTTTGACTAACACACTTAGGACCGTGTTTTTTCATGGTTGTGCATGACACTAAGGCAAAAACGGTGTTTTATGCTTGATCGACAATGCAAAGCATATCCGATGGGCACAATACTTTGCACACACCTTCAGCTAGGTGAAATTGACTTACATGCAAAGTGGAGTGCCCATCCCATAAGTATTTGATCGAATAACATACCTAGCAGCGTGTTTTTTTACGGATGTGCATGACACTAGAGCAAAAATGGGATTTAATGCTCGATCGACCATACAAAGGATATCCGATGGGCACAATACTTTTCCTATGCCTCAACCTAGGTGATATTAAAATGTTCTCAAAGAGGCATACCCATCCGATAAGTACTTGGTCAGATAACATACCCAAGGGCGTGTTTTTTTGTGGATGTGCATATCACTACGGCAAAAACGGTGGATAATGCATGATCGACCATGCAAAGCATATCTGATGGTAACAATACTTTGCACACACCTCAACCTAGTTGAAACGGACTTGCGTGCAAAGTGGAGCACCCATCCCATAAGTACTTGATCCAATAACATACCTAGCAGCGTGTTTTTTTATGGATGTGCATGACACTAAGGCAAAAACGGTGTTTTATGCTTGATCGACAATGCAAAGCATATCCAATGGGCATAATACTTTTCACACACCTTAAACTAGGTGAAATTGACTTACATGCAAAGTGGAGCACCCATCCCATAAGTACTTGATCGGATAACATACCTAGCAGCGTGTTTTTTTACGAATGTGAATGACACTAGAGCAAAAATAGTATTTAATGCTCGATCGACCATGCAAAGGATATCCGATGGGCACAATACTTTTCCTATGCCTCAACCTAGGTGGTATTGAAATTTTCTCAAAGAGCCACACCCATCCAATAAGTACTTGGTCAGATAACATACCTAAGGGCGTGTTTTTTTACGGATGTGCATATCACTACCGGAAAAACATTGTATAATGCGTGATCAACCATGCAAAGCATATCTGATGGTGACAATACTTTGCATGCACCTCAACCTAGTTGAAACAGACTTGTGTGCAAAGTGGAGCCCCCATCCAATAAGTACTTGTTTGAATAACACACCTAGGACCGTGTTTTTTTATGGTCGTGCATGACACTAAGGCAAAAACGGTGTTTTATGCTTGATCGACAATGCAAAGCATATCCGATGGGCACAATACTTTGCACACACCTTCAACTAGGTGGAATTAACTTACATGCAAAGTGGCATTCCCATCGCATAAGTACTTGATTGGATAACACACCTAGCAGCGTGTTTTTTTACGGATGTGCATGACACTAAGGCAAAAATGGTATTTAATGCTCGATCGATCGTGCAAGCATTTTCGATGGGCACAATAATTTTTGTATGCCTTAACCTAGATGGTATTGAAATGTTCTCAAAGAGGCACACCCATTCAATAAGTACTTGGTCAGATAACATACCTAAGGGCGTGTTTTTCTGCGGATGTGCATATCACTACTGAAAAAATGGTGGATAATGCATGATAAACCATGCAAAGCATATCCGATGGTGATAATACTTTGCACGTACCTCAACCTAGTTGAAACAGACTTGTGTGAAAAGTGGAGCCCCCCTCCGATAAGTACTTATTTGAATAACACACCTAGGACCGTGCTTTTTTATGGTTGTGCATGACACTAAGGCAAAAATGATGTTTTATGCTTGATCGATAATGTAAAGCATATCTGATGGGCACAATACTTTGCACACACCTTCAACTAGGTGGAATTAACTTACATGCAAAGTGGCATTCCCATCACATAAGTACTTGATCGGATAACACACCTAGCAGTGTGCTTTTTTACGGATGTGCATGACACTAAGGCAAAAATGGTATTTAATGCTCGATCGACCATGCAAAGCATATCCGATGGGCAAAATACTTTTCCTATGCCTTAACCTAGGTGGTATTGAAATGTTCTCAAAGAGGCACACCCATCCGATAAGTACTTGGTCAGATAACATACCTAAGGGCGTGTTTTTTTACAGATGTACATATCACTACCGTAAAAACGTTGTATAATGCATGATTGACCATGCAAACCAAATCTGACGGTGACAATACTTTGCAAGCACTCAACCTAGTTGAAAGGGACTTGTGTGCAAAGTGGAGCCCCCATCGAATAAGTACTTATTTAATTAACACACCTAGGACCCTGTTTTTTTATGGTTGTGTATGACACTAAGGCAAAAACAATGTTTTATGCTTGATCGACAATGCAAAGCATATCTGATGAGCAAAATACTTTGCTTACACCTTCAACTAGGATGAATTGACTTACATGCAAAGTGGCATTCGCATCGCATAAGTACTTGGTAAGATAACACACCTAGTAGCGTGTTTTTCTACAGATGTGCATGACACTAAGGCAAAAATGGTATTTAATGCTCGATCGACCATGCAAAGCATATCCGATGGGAACAATACTTTTCCTATGCCTTAACCTAGGTGGTATTGAAATGTTCTCAAAGAGGCACATCCATCTAATAAGTACTTGGTCAGATAACATACCTAAGGGCGTGTTTTTTTGCGGATGTGCATATCACTACAAGAAAAACGTTGTATAATGCGTAATCGACCATGCAAAGCATATCTGATGGTGACAATACTTTGCACGCATATCAACCTAGCTGAAACAGACTTGTGTGCAAAGTGGAGCCCCCATCTGATAAGTACTTGTTTGAATAACACATCTAGGACCGTGTTTTTTTATGGTTGTGCATGACACTAAGGCAAAAACGGTGTTTTATGCTTGATCGACAATGCAAAGCATATCCAATGGGCACAATACTTTGCACACACCTTTAAATAGGTGGAATTGACTTACATGCAAAGTGGCATTCCCATCGCATAAGTACTTGATCACATAACACACTAGGAGCATGTTTTTTTACGGATGTGCATGACACTAAGGCAAAAATGGTATTTAAAGCTTGATTGACCATGCAAAGCGTATCCAATGGGAAAAATACTTTTCCTACAGCTTAAGCTAGGTGGTATTGAAATGTTATCAAAGAGGCACACCCATCCAATAAGTACTTGGTCAGATAACATACCTAAGGGCGTGTTTTTTTGCGGATGTGCATATCACTACAGGAAAAACGTTGTATAATGCATGATCGACCATGCAAAGCATATCCGATGGTGACATTACTTTGCATGCACCTCAACCTAGTTGAAACAGACTTGTGTGCAAAGTGGAGCCCCCATCCGATAAGTACTTGTTTGAATAACACACCTAGGACCGTGTTTTTTTATGGTTGTACATGACACTAAGGCAAAAATGGTGTTTTCTGCTTGATCGACAATGCAAGACCATGCAAAGCATATCCGATGGTGATAATACTTTGCACGCATCTCAACCTAGTTGGAATGTACTTGCGTGCAAAGTGGAGCCCCCATCTGATAAGTACTTTTTTGAATAACATACCTAGGACCATGTTTTTTAATGGTTGTGCATGACACTAAGGCAAAAACGGGGTTTTATGCTTGATCGACAATGAAAAGCATATCCAATGGGCACAATACATTGCACACACCTTCAACTAGTTAGAATTGACTTACATGCAAAGTGGCATTGCCATCGCATAAGTACTTATTCGGATAACACACCTAGCAGCATGTTTTTTTACGGATGTGCATGACACTAAGGCAAAAATGGTATTTAATGCTCAATCGACCATGCAAAGCATATCCGATGGGCACAATACTTTTCCTAAACCTTAATCTAGGTGGTATTGAAATTTTCTCAAAGAGGCACACCCATCCGATAAGTACTTGGTCAGATAACATACCTAAGGGCGTGTTTTTTTTGCGGATGTGCATATCACTACAGGAAAAACATTGTATAATGCATGATCGACCATGAAAAGAATATATGATGGTGACAATACTTTGCACGCACCTCAATATAGTTGAAACCAACTTGAATGCAAAGTGGTGCCCCCATCCGATAAGTACTCGTATGAATAACACACGTAGGACCGTATTTTTTTATGGTTGTGCATGACACTAAGGCAAAAACGGTGTTTTATGCTTGATCGAAAATGCAAAGCATATTCGATGGGCACAATACTTTGCACACACGTAAAACTAGGTTGAATTAACTTAGATGCAAAGTTGGATCCCCATCGCATAAGTACTTGATCGGATAACACACCTAGCAGCGCGTTTTTTCGGATGTGCATGACACCAAGGCAAAAATGGTATTTAATGCTCGATCGACCATGCAATGCATATCCGATGGGCATAACAATTTTCCTACACCTCAACCTAGGTGGTATTGAAATGTTCTCAAACAAGCACACCCATCTGATAATTACTTGGTCAGATAACATACCTAAGGGTGTGTTTTTTGCAGATGTGCATATCACTATCGGAAAAACAGTGTATAATGCATGATCGGCCATGTAAAGCATATCCGATGGTGACAATACTTTGAACGAACCTCAACCTGGTTGAAACCAACTTGTGTACAAAGTGGAGCCTGTGGGAGAGGAGAGCACACAACGGGATAGGAGACACCAAAAGTGGTGGAGCAAAAGCTACTCCAGCTTATTCCTCTTTCATATATATATGAGTATACATGGGCACTGTACAAGTGGGTGGGCACACTGCCCTTTACCCCAACAACCTCCCACTTAAAGGCAGTGTGCCTTTAAGGGAGTATAGTACACATATAATACAATCAGCCATAGGCTGAAAAACAAGATGACCACACCGTCATCCTATGCCCATCAGCACTTTACAATGTGCAAAGTGCATAGAGGATAAGCTGTTAGCAGACATCAGGTTTGCAGGATAGAAAATGACAAGCTGTAGATGCCTGTCAACCAAGATCTCATGCCAGATCTCACTGGGAGAGTGAACTCTCACCACCACGTGCTCCTGTGCTAAGTCCATAGCACTCGAACTATCACTGTGCAGAGAAAATGTTTCTGTACCACCTGTGACCATAAGCACATAACCTACAATAGACCTCTACTGGTCTACCCAACCTGCATCACCTGCATGCTGCTCCTGGAAGCATAAGGACCTGATGTCCACAACCGCTTCTCTACTGTCAAAATCTGCCATAATCATGCTACCAACTCCCACTGCAACGGAAGCAAGAACCGGAAGTGTAGCCCCAATGGCAAACATGTGAGAACCAAGTCTCAACCTAGTCATGGATGCATGGAGTACTATGGCTGCCATATCAACCATAACTTGCTACTCAACTGATCTGTGATCGTCAAACCTGCAGTGTTTCAAGTATGGAGCCAATACAGGCAATGGAGAGTGTAGCCCCAATGGCAAACATGTGAGAACCAAGTCTCAACACAGTCATGGATGCATGGAGTACTATGGCTGCCATATCAACCATAACTTGCTGCTCAACTGATCTGTGATCGTCAAACCTGCAGTGTTTCAAGTATGGAGCCAATACAGGCAATGGAGAACTCAGTAACTTCCCCCTCTCCATACTGAAACAACCAAGTATCTGACAAACATCATCAAGACCATGCAGCTCCCACTGCAAAGCATCCCTGTCCATAAGGAACCATATGGCAAGTAACCTCAAAAGGATAGCGACCTCCTGAATACTGAGACCATAACCTGTCTCACTGCACATCACATCCTGAGCTCTGATAACGGTATCAAACCTATGAAGCCAAGCTCCAGGGGATTGCTTCTGGCCATGGAGGCACTTATGAAGCAAACACATCAATGATTTCTACCCATGCGCAATATGACCCGAGTTAATAACTGCAGAAACCACATCTGTCCTGGCATAACCAGCTAATGGATCATACCGGGCATCATTAGCCAAGATTTCCTCTTCACCATGCATAGCTTCATCCTCATCTGCAAGAGATACTCCGCATCCTGGGAGTAAACTGTAACTGTCCATAGAAGATGCATCAACAATCTCCATAGGAGTATAAACTTGTGGAATACTCGAGACATCTGATCGTCTCTGACCAAAATCAGGAAGTAATCGTGGCTATCCCAACTTTATAACCTGCTCACCATGGGAAAAACCTCCCACTCCAAGGGATATGGGCTGTCCTTGCATAGAATTCGGAGGTATCAGTGCACTTACACCCTCCTGGAACACCACTCTCCTGCTATCCATAGTCCTGGGTTGTCCAAACATAGCATCCTCTCTAAAATAGACATTATGGCTGCGTATCAACTCTCTAGTTGAAGAATCCCATAACCTGTAGTCCTTACTGGACTCACTATATCCAAGGAAGATGCACCTCCTCGATCGGGAACCATGAACATAAGCCTCGCAGCCAAACACACGTAAATGCTCATAACATGGTGCCTTGCCTGTCAAGAAGTCAAATGGCACTCTACCATTCAGAGATCTCCTGGGTGACCTGTTAAGCAAGTATGCAGCTGTCTTACATGCCTCAGCCCAATAGCATTCGGTAAGACTTGCATACCGTAGCATGCTACCAATCTTGTCTAATAGAATCCGATTTATGCCTTCTGCCAAGGCATCGTGAGCAAAAAGATGAGGAGTGGTCAACACCCTCCTGATACCAAGTGTATCACATAGATGCTGAAATCTAGGAGAGGTAAACTCTGCATCACCATCAGTCATCAAGCTCAATAGCTTCTTTCCTGACTGATTTTCAGCATTACCCAAGAAGCGCTGAAATGTATCATATACATCATGCTTCTGCCAAATCGGATATACCCATATGTACTTTGTAGCAGCATCAATAAATGTCACAAAGTAAGAGGCACCACCCAGTGAAACGGTAGGCATAGGCCCACAAACTGCACTCTGAACCAACTGCAATGGCTCAAGATACCTCTCACTGATTGTCTTCCTCACAAAGGAGGATCCTGACTGCTGACCATCATCACAATCATGACATAAAATTTGAGAGACATCCATAATAGGAATGTATCTCAATGTTGTAAGGGCTTCCATACCTGCAGTAGACATATGTCCAAGTCTGGCATACCATAAACTAGCTGATGGCTGCTTACTAATCATAAGCATCTTATCCTGGACACCTGATACATGCAATGCATAAGAGAATCCAACCCGTGATCCCCTAGCCATAACCAAATTGCCTCTAGCAATCTTCCATGAATGATCACCCAAAGAGACATGATAACCTGCCTCAACCAACTGTCCAGTACTGATCTTGCTCGTAGCAAGTCCTGGTATATGTCTAACCCTCTGTAGAATAAGAATAGAGCCACTAGGCATAACAACGTGGATATCCCCATAACCATAGACATCCATAGAATGATCAATGCCCATCAAACCACTCTCCACAATGCATTCCTGATATGCACTGAACCATGACCTATGAGGGGTCATATGACATGAAGCACATGGATCTAACATCCAATCACCAAGAATGGGTACATCAGTGGCCAAGAAGGAGGTGTCAGACATAGACAAAAGAATGCCTTCATCACTGCTACTGTCAGTGGAAACCCTGGCATCCACGCCTTGAAGCTCAACATGCTTCTTCTCCTTCTTCATGTCATTCTTAACCTTGCTCTTCTTCTTGTATTTTCTCAGCCATTTCCAGCAATACTTTTTTATGTGGCCATACTTTCCACAATAGAAACATCTAGCACAAGTCCGAGAGCCAGACTTGCTCCTGGAATTCCCCCTTGAACATGACATGTTTCTACCAATAGATCGACTTTGGAGTGCATATCAAGGCTGTATTTCAGCCCATCATGCTGTAACATAACACTATCATGGTCATACATCTGGCATATACGAGTATAAAACTCATATGCATGGTAGTCTACACCCTGTACACCATCTTGTACTTGCAAGTAGACTGACTTTGAGAGTGATGACTGAATGATAGAGCATGCTTGCTCATCCATGTCATCCCAATCACTCTGTTTAATGCTATTAGGCTTGACACCTTTGCATTGAATGGGCTTATGCTGCCTCTTCTGCACTAACACATCATAAATCTGCTCTTTCCAATACTGAAAGTTTGATCCATCCAACCTCTCAATATCAAAGAGGGCACTACCAGCTGTAGATGCCATATCTGTGGCACAATAGGTCACAACCAAAGAGCAGTATAGTGCAATAGGCAACCCAAATGACCAAAAAATATAGTGTTGTCTAGACCAATCAGGTCTCCAAATAAATTGGCTGATCCAATGCTCAAAAGCACTCAGCCATAAAGAGGCATAAACAAGAATATATGCAGCCCAGTAACCTGCCAATGCCTAGCAATCCAAGTAGGAAATGCACTAAACCAAATGAGCAATGCCTGCTCAACCAATGGCAATAGGAGCCCAGCTCAACTATCCATAAACATCAGTGCGGCATCCACCAATGCAAATGCATCGAAATGGCATTTACTGCATCACCAATGCATCACCTCGAGTGTGCAATCCTTTGGCAACAAAATCAAGCATTCACCACTTGCCAAATGTGCCAAAGTGACTTGCCTAAATGCCAATAATGCCCTTGGACTGAAGTGAGATCCCAATCACTTTCTGTAATTTACTGTGAGTTCCCAATTCACTGTTGTGCAAGAGAAATTCCTACAACAATAGCTCACAACCACTTTGGGCAAAATAACACGTTGTCCCTGTTTTTGAACAGCAATATCTTTTCACTGAAAGACCGGATGCCAAAGCTATAAACAGCAAAGTTGTAGCTGGTAGAAAGATCTACAACTTGTCAGTTGACTTCAAGAGCCAAATCCTTCTGGATTCTCAGATATTCTCACCTGAAAAACAGCTTCCTGCACATTGGTCACAAATAGACAGTAGACTGCAACTTTTTGTGGTATTGCAGAGGCTGTAACTCCTGCAGCTTATACCGGATCAACTTGCTTCCAAAAGCAAAGTTGTAGTATATTCTGTGAACTACAACTTTCCAGTTTGGCACAAAGTGCAATTCTGCACCAGGAAAGAGATATTCAGTCCTGAAAATGACTGTTTTGTCATAAAAACAGCAACAGCAGCTTCCTTGAATGTTTGCTGCCCTTTACAGCACTCATCTGCTCTAGCAAAAAAACAGTCCCAAAAATGGTCAAAATACATCCAGCAGATCACCCTGTATGTCAACTGCAACACCAGCAAAATGGCAAGTACAATGCCCAACCAAATCAGCCCCAAGAATGCTCATAGATCAGCAATTAAATAGCCCAAAAGCACTGGCAAAACAGCCCCGAAATGTGCTCCAAATGATGCTAATCTGACAGGATCTCAATACATCACCGTACCACTGTATGTATCCAACATAGGCAAATAACCATGCATCCAACAAACTGTCAATGCATCTCAACCAGGCATGTACCACTGTCAAAGCATGTGTCACTGCCACTGCCAAAGTGATGTATCTGCAAAAAAGATATGCAACCCACTGACTAAATGTAACGGAATGTTCACAAGGATTAAGATGCACTAGAGTATGTCCGTACAAGGACCCAAATGCATGGGAAAACACAAGCTAACAAAGCTCAACTGCAACCAAAAGAAGCTGCATAGTGCACAAGCACATATCCCACACAATGTCCACAAGGCGTACTTCTGCAAAATGTCCCGCAAAGAGACCAAAATTAGCCAATGCTCAGCTCCAAGACCTCAAATGCAACACCGGCTATCCCCCAAGCATTCAACTGCATCAAACATGCAATCCAGAGGCTCCCCAACAGCTCCCAGATGAGCTAGAGACAATGGCAAAGAACTATGCCAAGACTGGAACATCTCCAAAGACTGAGGCAGCTCCAGCTTCATCAATGTGAAGCCTCCACAGGAATACATGCTCCCTCAAGCCTCACAGCCCACTGTCAACGTTCTCTAACGGGAAGCCATCTCCAACTGCAAATGGTTGTCAACAATGACCACTCTACTCTCATGTAGAGCGAGCTACAACGCCACAACCATAGAGTTTTCTGTAGCGACGCGACTATAGCGACATACTCCCAGCAGCGACCACAAGAGGCCTTCATGATTTGCACCTTCAGTTGACATCTTCACGGCTGGAATGACCTCAATGCACGATGCATCCAAAGCCACTATTGGTTAGCCAGCAACGAGCAAACCATATTCGAACAGCCTTGAACTTCTAGCCCACCAAAGCAATGCGCATTTGCAGTTGTCCTCTCCACAATGCCCAACGCAATTGCATATCCCAGGTGCCAGCTGACTAAGCACCAAGTCGAGCTACCTCCATCTTCATGCAACAAGCAACGCATACAATGTCACACCCATCTCCAAGTTCCTGGTAGATCTCTCGAAGCAGTTCCCGTTCTCCTCTCACCGAGCTCCTCGTAGATCGAATGCCATGGGCTCTGATACCAGTTGTGGGAGAGGAGAGCACACAACGGGATAGGAGACACCAAAAGTGGTGGAGCAAAAGCTACTCCAGTTTATTCCTCTTTCATATATATATGAGTATACATGGGCACTGTACAAGTGGGTGGGCACACTGCCCTTTACCCCAATAGAGCCCCCATCTGAGAAGTACTTGTTTGAATAACACACCTAGGACGTGTTTTTTTATAGTTGTGCATGACACTAAGGCAAAAACGGCGTTTTATGCTTGATCGACAATGAAAAGCATATTTGATGGGCACAATACTTTGCACACACCTTTAACTAGGTGGAATTGACTTACATGCAAAGTAGCATGCCCATCCCATAAGTACTTGATCGGATAACATACCTAGCAGCGTGTTTTTTTATAGATGTGCATGACACTAGAGCAAAAATAGTATTTAATGCTCGATCGACCATGCAAAGGATATCCGATGGGCACAATAATTTTCCTATGCCTCAACCTAGGTTGTATTAAAATTTTCTTAAAGAGGCACACCCATTTGATAAGTACTTGGTCGGATAACATACCTAAGGGTGTGTTTTTTTTGCGGATGTGCATATCACTACGGGAAAAACAGTGGATAATGCATGATCGACCATGCAAAGCATATCCGATGGTCACAATACTTTGTGCACACCTCAACCTAGTTGAAAGGGACTTGCGTGCAAAGTGGAGCGCCCATCCCATAAATACTTGATGGAATAACATACCTAGCAGCGTGTTTTTTTATGGATGTGCATGACACTAAGGCAAAAATGATGTTTTATGCTTGATCGGCAATGCAAAGCATATCGGATGGGCACAATACTTTGCACACACCTTTGACTAGGTGGAATGGACTTACATGCAAAGTGGCATGCCCATCCCATAAGTACTTGATCGGATAACATAACTAGCAGCATGTTTTTTTACGGATGTGCATGACACTAAGGCAAAAATGGTATTTAATGCTCGATCGACCATGCAAAGCATATCCGATGGGCACAATACTTTTCATATGCCTCAAGCTTGGTGGTATTGACTTGTTTTCAAAGAGGCACACCCATCCGATAAGTACTTGGTCAGATAACACACCTAAGGGTGTGTTTTTTTACGGATGTGCATATCATTAGGGGGAAAACGGTGTATAATGCGTGATCGACCATGCAAAGCATATCTGACTTGCATTCAAAGTGCAGCCCCCATCTAATAAGTACTTATTTGAATAACACACCTAGGACCATGTTTTTTATGATTGTATATGACACCGAGGCACAAATGGTGTTTAATGTATGATATACCATGCAAAGCATAGACGATGGGCACAATAATTTGCACGCACCTCAACGTAGGTGTTATTGAGTTGCATGCAAAGTGGCATGTTCATCTGATGAGTACTTGATCAGATAACTTCTCCCACTAATAAATTAAGTACTAATTAAAAATTATAATAAATGAGTAGATTATTTAAAAGAGACTAATATTTATGTAATTGTTGCTACTACAGCTTGCTTGCAAAGGACTCTCACAAAGGAGATGGCTATAGATTTTATTCCAGGGATGGATGTGATTTTATGTAGCAAAAGAGAAGTAGCTGCATTTGCTACAATCCATGATAGTGATCCCAATTCAATTTGCCACTTTCGAAGACTTGGCGAAGATAAGGTGGCAGTTACTGTATCAAAGATTCTTAGCGCACATGTTGAGCTAAAGTATAAATGTGGAGATATGGAAACACTTGGAGATGTTATGCCCTACAATACGTCCAACAAATCATTTATAGCATGGGACAAAGATGAGACTTATGCAACAGACATTATCAAGAATACTTAGTGCACCACCTTGGATTTTACTATAGGGGACATTTTACAAATGAGATCATTTGCAAATAAGACTGTAGCAAAAGGTGAAGTATTGGGATTTGAACAAGTGGAGCAATGGTCATTTGCATAGATGAGGATTCTAAAAGCCACTGATGATGGTATGGTTGATAACATAACATCCTTATGTGATCCCTACTATGAGGTAGGCAAGAATATGAGATGGAGCATGCAATTTTTAAACATGAGAAAGAGGCACGTGGTTTTCAATGATAAAGACAAGGTATACTACAATATCAAAGGACCTAAAAAGTGTGTCCATGTGCCACCAAGCTCTATCACTTCAAATGTGGATGATTTCAATGTACTCAATTATAGAAGTGACATCTTATCTGGAGTGGATGAATTCATTGGTTTCGAGAAACAAAATGACTTTAGAAGCGAAGCCTTATCTGGGGTGGATGAATTTTTGCACAGTGAGAAGGGCAAAGGTTTCAATAGCGATGTCTTGTCAAGTGTGGATGAGTTCATGCATATTAACAAATCTGGTGTCAATCAAGCTTGTGGATTTGTGAAAGCCATGCAAGATGTCCCAATGAGCAATGTTCTCTCAGGAGTCAAAGAGATTCAAGGTTCTCAATACTCTCGTAGAATATTGAATTCATTGAATGGTCCTAAGACTATGTTAAAAACAAGGATGAGATCAACAGAGGATTATTCAATATTTAACTTTGATTGTGATATGGCCAAGGATGCAATGACCAATCATGGATGCTTGGTTACAAACAAATGTGAGGAGAAGAAGTGCATAAATACAAATAACAATGTGCACGAGAAACGAAAACGGTCATACATATGCATGAAGAGAAAGCGAATCCAAGCAGATCCACAAAAGCAACCAAAGAGGAAGAGAGTAATGAAGGAGGAGAACATGTTAAATGCATTGGGATATCTATGTTGCAAGTGAAGATGTATGTGCTTCATTGATCTTTCAGACACCAGGGAATGTAGAGGACATGTGTGCCAAAGAAGAGGAAGCGAAAGAAATGAATACGTTTTCACAAGTCTCTCTTGCTTTCTTCAAATTGGATATTAAAGGCTAAGTTCAAGAAAAAAGTTAAAACCTCTCATAAATGGAAAAAAGATTTGCAATAAGGCATATCGCAATATTATTGGATTATCCCATGGTACATATTGGGATTTAGTCACCAAGGCAAACGGTGGCAATAAATTTAGCATTCACGGTAATAGAGGAAGGTCCAAATCAAGAATCTCAACTGTCAGGGTAGCAGCAATTTTGCAAGACTTCATACATGAAAATGCTTCACCTCAAGCCCATATATCTACCAAACTCCCTAACAGTGACGTGATCACTGAAATGCACCTTCCAATGGGCTTGACAAAGCTCAAAGTATTTGACTCTATTGCAGAAAAGCAAAGGCAAAGAGGGGATGCCATAGCTTCTTCTCATACTTTGTATACTCTTTGGAAGAAGAACTGTGGATATGTTAAAATCCCAAGGAGGCAAAAAATGTCAAAGTGCAATGTCTGTGATGATTTAAAGCAAGTGATTGAGAGTGCAACGTGTCCAAATCAAAGGGAATTATACAAAAAAAAACTGAAAATCTCATCATGACCTTATTCGACATTTCAGACAAAAATATGCATTTTGGAAGGAGCAAGCTATTTTGCATCCTGATGACTACATGTGCCTTATTATAGATGGCATGGATCAGAATACAACAACATTGCCTTGTTTTGTTGCCACTCCACCTAAATTACAAGGAAAGCACTTTCTAAAGACACATCTATGTGGACCGTTAGTGCATGGAATTAAGTTCTTTGCAAATATATGGATTGATTCCTTGCATCTACATGATAGCAATCAAGTTGTAACATCTATTATGAAGGCAATTCGCAATGTACATGCAGAAAAAGGTCGCCTACCACCGACTTTGAGAATACAAGCTGATAATTGCTGGTGAGAAAATAAGAATGTACTCATGTTTGCATTCTGCTCCATGCTAGTTGCTCATCGAATCTTCAATGAGGTCGAATGTGGATTTTTGTATATTGGGCATACACATGAAGATATTGATCAGGCTTTAGCACAGTCTCAAGAGAGCTTAAATGCAAGGATGTGGAGACAATAGATGACTTGGTAAGAAGATATGGTAGGCAAGTTGGTGGTCATAAGGAAAGTACAGTATGTGAGAGGCTCGAAAGAATGTATGATTGGAAGAGCTTCATTCTACCTTTCATACAAACGGGTGGTGATGCATTGACAAGTCATACCAATCCACACTACTTTCGTTCTTTTTCAAAAGATGAAAAACCCGTAATGCAATGGCAACAGTATTCTCATGATACAAAATGGGAACCTGAAGAACCTTACAGTCTCTTAACTTCAATTCCCAACAAGGAAAGGTATCCAACATGGGCTCCTATACAAGAATTCAATGAGAGGTCTAACTATGAAATAGAAGGATTAAAAGCATTTATTACATACAAAGAGGAAATGCTTCGGAGATATCCTAATTCGAAGCCTACTTGGAGAGAACACACTACCACTGTAATTAACAAGACACAAAATTTAATAAAGGACCTTGAGAGAATGCGAGGCTCAAAGGATGTCAAGGAAGAATGCAATATGTTTTGGCCAAATGTTCATAACGATTTGCGCCCAGCTCCAGTCTTTGAAAATGAATTTGTATCATTACTCCCACGTCCATATTGTGGACCGAAGAAGAGAGAGTTTATGCCACAAGTAGATTATATAGAGGTCGATTGTTTTGTTGTGGTTCGGCCATCAGATGATGAATATGATAATGTGAAGTTTTGGGTTGCAAAAGTAGTTGATGTGCAAAGAGATGACCAAGGGAGAGCTACAACATTTACAGTGGTATGGTATGAGCCAAAGGGTAGGAAGGAGAATATGGATAACAACACATTGTATACTAATTGTATAATGAAGGAGTGGGTCCCAAATGATGAAGCGATCTCACAAGTTTCGACGGAGACAATCATAGTGTCTTGGCATTCAAGGGCAAAGAAATCAAAGAAGTGCATGGGATATGAGGTAGAAGGAAAAATAAAAATACCACAGTAAAGTATTTTGCATATACACGAATTTTTAAGGATGCTCGCCATGGAGAAAGTAGAAGGAGACAGTGCAAATGAAGAATGTCCATGATTAAAGCTTTGTATTGAAGTCCATTGAAGGATTTTATTTGGGTACTAGGCAAGAAGCCAATTGACAATTATAATCAGAGTCATCACCTCCTATGTGAAATGAGAGTCAAAATATGCATTGGATGTCACCCAAGGGTCAAGGCTTGGCAAGACAATAGGGAGTTAATGCAGATGGCACCTGGCAAGGGACTGTCACATTGAGCAATAAGACAATGGGGAGTCAATGCACACAAGGGGCAAGGCTTGGCAAGACAAGTGGGAGTTAATGTAGATGGCACCTAGCAAGGGACTCTCGTGACATTGAGCAATAAGACAATGGGAAGTCAAATTATGCAGATGGCACGAATTGAGGCTCTTTAAGAGCAACAATTTAAATTGTAAACATGTGTTCAATCTATATCATTTTATACAAGGACTCCAGCTGAGAGCAACGTCTCTCAATGTAAACATCTAATGATAGCTATAATTGCTATTATAATTCTTTGGTTCAATACAAAACTTGGGTCTTATGGCATCATGTATTTTTTCTATTTATTAAAAGTTTTAAAAATTTTGTGTATATTGCGAGTGACAATGTTATTTACATGAAATATTTAAGTCTCCTTTCATGGATTTATAAATTTATCACATCAAGGGAAAATATTGAAAATAATTAAATTAACAAATAACTTAGATATAGCTAGAATTTTTAAAATAGGATTATTTCAAATTCTTGCATGTTGGTGCAAAAGTATAGATTGAAAAAACCAGATTTTTATGTGAATATGATAGTGCCATAAAGTGAAATTTTGATTTGGGAAGAATATTTTCAAAAAGTAAAATTTTGATTTGGCAAGGATATTTTCACAAAGTAAACTTTTCATTTGGGAAGGATTTTTGGGCTTCGTCCAAAAACAAGAGAAAAAGTCCAAAATTAATGAAATAGGTGTTGATAGAGACCTCAATTGTTAAGCCTTCATGGGATAAAGCTGGACTAACACTAATTGATGCAAGAGTCAATGAAGGGTCAACATTTGCTTGGGTGTAGCCAATCATGGAAGTATTTTTAGGGCTATGACATGACGCACTCCTAGGTGAGATTTTAAATTTTGGAAGGGCCCGCCCCCTCGTCAAAAATTCTCACAATGTCATGATGTCGTACTAACGTAATAATGTGACATAATCTATTTGGAACTCCATCACCTTAAGCTACGGGATTTCATTACTATGTTTGCAGAGGAAATTTTGCATTCTAGAGACATATGGGCTTTCTGAATTGCCAATGTTTGGAAGTCAACCCCATCCTATAGATTCAGTTTCATGCTGTGGAGGCTTCTAATTGGCAAACTATTAACGAAAAACCACATAGCCAAATGGAGAAGGATTCACCTATTTGTGCTCTTTGCAAAACTGGCCTTGAAATGCATTCCCATCTATTATGGGATTGTGTCATTACATGCTCATTCTGGAATGCTGCAAAGTAGTGGTTGCAAAAAGGATACCTAAGGAATTGGAAGCTAACCGTCTTAGTTAACAAGACCATATTTATTATAAGGTATGGAATCTTGTTCGCGCAATGGTTGTCCAAGCCATTTGGCGATTAAGAAATATTCATTTTTTTGAGAGGCTTTCATGGCAAACACTCCCATAGTAGCGGACATTGTAGAAACCCTTAGTATTTTCAGCACCATAGTGGAAGAATGTGGCATTGCTCATAGAGCGCTCCAAAAGTCGCTCTAGCATAAGCTTTTTTAGTTGTGTTCTCTTGTAAATTTTTTCCCTTAATAAAATCTTTCTTTCTTCTTACAAAAACAAAGAAAGAGAGTTACTTTAAGCACTTCTATGAAGAGAAATGAGTTCGAATGTAGCAATTTAATGGGGGCGAGAAGTGGGAATGCCGATTCTTGTTAGAAAATTTCATGGTCAAGATCAACTCAAAAGTAGATATTCCTTTTGAAGGCCTTGAAAGACGAGTCCATTTGTGACCTGATGAAATAAACCATTTTGTA
The DNA here is from genome assembly GCF_047967505.1 of Dipteris shenzhenensis. Classification (NCBI taxonomy): domain Eukaryota; kingdom Viridiplantae; phylum Streptophyta; class Polypodiopsida; order Gleicheniales; family Dipteridaceae; genus Dipteris; species Dipteris shenzhenensis. Next base: position 26,449,733 of record NC_141623.1, read on the forward strand.
TGGGAAAAAACCCGAAATTTTTAGTGAAGACCCATTAATTGTTGTGAAATTATGTTTTCCCATAAAAACCCATGCTGTCAAATTCCGTGACTTAGATTTGGCTGCTCCGCCCTCATATATCTAGCTAATTCTAGAAGAATCGCGAAACTTTGGATGTGTCGAATCACAAATCCAAAGCGACGCGTGTGGATGTTAATCCAAAGCGACGAAATCTAGGGAACCTGGATGTTTAGACAAAGCAATGAATTAATGTAGGGCGAATAACACTACAAAACCCGGTCCGATTGTAAGCGGTCCTCAACCGCAGATTTATCCTCACGTTCTGTTTCTCTTCGTTAGTATGGCTAATGCAATCTGGCCAACTTTGATAGCCCTGACGTTATTATCCTACCAGGTGCTTGCTGCCTTTTTAATTCGGTGTTTTCCTGCTTTCAGTAGCTACGTGCTTTAAATGAGAGCATATACGAAGGCTGACCTTTGTCATTGCTGTGCTTATATAACTTCAACTTGCCCGGAAATGGCGGGCAAGGCAGCAATTTCTCCCGTCCCGGGTAAGCGTGTAGCGCTTACCCCGTCCCCCACCCGGGGACCTGTAGAGGGCCCGGGAAATGGCCTGCCTGAAAGGAGGGAGAAATTGCATTGAAGTTAACAAAGGCGAGCTAACTTGCAAATTTTCTGTCTGATGATAGGTCAACGGGATTTTGATAACGTCCGACACTAGCCGAGATCTAGCAGTTGTGGCAAGCGGGATATGGAATGCTTTCCAACAGCTCATAAACTTCGGAATTACATCAACCGATCCGTATTCTCCTGGCCTCGTGGCATCCGTTACTGAGGATTTAGGCAATGGAAGGAGGGTTCTCGTTAGGCTCATAGTGTACAGCTCACTTTGTTCCTATGGTTCAACAACGGAGACGTACCCAGCATCGTTTCTGCGGACCAAGTTTCAAGAGGTGTTTAGTGAACGAGACCCAACTGGGCAAAGCTTCAATTCATTTATATATCTAGGGTACAACTGGGCAACATGCATGGCGGGCAACATTGTTTTGGATTACAGCCTTGTTACGACCACTCCAACGGCCGCCACTGATAAATCTTGGTCAGGTCCGCGGGGTTCATTGACGTTGCCTCCCAACACATCAAACACTTACCAAGGTACAATCAATTGCATGAGCAAGGTTCAATGCAGTTCAAGTTCAGTATTAGAAGGTAGCTACTTTGTTTCCTTTAACGCCTACACTTGTTCAACTTCAGTATTAGAAGGTCTTTTGTGTGTGTAAAGCCTAAGGTTGTTTGTGAGAGAGAGAGAGAGAGTTGTTTTTGTGTGTGCGTGTGCGTGTGCGTGTGTGTGTGTGTGAGAGAGAGAGAGAGAGAGAGAGAGAGTGAGAGAGAGAGCATTTGATAGGAAAATGCATCACCATCCTAGATTGTTCCCTAATACACTATTCCTAATGCTAATCTGCTATAGGATATGGACCAAGTCACTATGCACGAATCAAATATCCAAGTACCGCTTGCCCATACAACTACGATTCATTGTTGAGTTCGGACATCGAACCTTCGGGCACACTTAACTCTCAAGGTGCACTAATCTCCCCAAGTGGGCAGTATGAAGCTAGAGTCCTTAATTGTTTGTTTTATGTAACAGACACAAATACCCATCATATTATATGGCAAAGTCTTAAGTCTTTCGGGAGGGGCTCCAATTGTTTTGTGAGAATGCAGCTAGATGGCAATGTGGTCTTATACGATGGTGCGACAGGGAATGCAATATGCTCAGCTAGAACCGACTACCTTACATCAAAGGTAGCACAAAGTTATCGCTTAACCATGCAGGATGACAGCAATCTCGTAATCTACTACATGCCTAGAGACACATCTTCCCGCCCGATTTGGGCTTCCTGGAATAGTGTATTTTATTGTTGATCTCATCATAGCGATGCACATGCACACATCCATGTATGGTGCGCATGTGTGTGCGCGCACACACACACACACATGGAATTGATCATATTACTCAACTACTTATTCATATGCTAAAATTCTATAATATCGGTTTCTATATTTTTGCAAACCTAGTAATCTCTCTCTCTCTCTCTTGCCTGCTTCACATTTATGCAAAAAATATCAAACTTGATTAGGTTAATTTATAGATTTGGAGAGGATAAATGTATACAAACACTCTCAAATGTTTTTATGGAAAACTTTTCATTATGGCTACTGATGATACCTAGCTCATTTAAAGCTCTAAGCTATTCGCTAGGATAATCTTTGATGTTACATTTATGAGGAACTTCTATTCATAAAATGGATTGTAGAACCCCACAACAACACAAAGAAACTATAGACGCGCTTGGTAGACGCGCAAAATAGCGGGTGCGTCTATAGGCGTTGCTTTAGTAGAGGAATTACGGGCGCGTCTAAATGCGCATCTAAAAGCTCGTCTATTTACGCATAAATTACCGCGTCTAAATGCGCGTCTGACCTGAGAAAATACGGGCCCGTCTAACATCCCATATATTAGCGCATCTATTTGCACGTGTATTTGTGCGTTTATTTGCGCGTTTACATTGAGAATCAGACGCGCATTTAGACGCGTAAATAGATGCAAACCAAAGAATACAGAAAGTGAGATTTTGGTGTACATCATTGCTTTCCAAACATTGCCCATGATTACCAAAGCACATAATTTTTTGCAAGCCCACATATACAAGAATTAAGTGAGATGAGGAGAATGAGACAATATGTAAAATAGTTTTGCCAATATCAATTATGGGGCTACGGTTCAATCTCATCCTCAGTGAGATCAACCCTTGCCAAACTATCTACTTCAAAATCCAAACAAGTGTTTAGATCTACAAATACATTCAACCCACTACTACTTATGCCACTCATGTGCTCATCAAAATCAGCATCTCGAATGGTAGGCTCGTCCTCACGGGTAATGGCCTCAATATCTGTATCTCCTATCTCATGATCATCCTCCTCTCTTGTATCACGGTCATCATCACGTCCATGGCCATGATCATCCTCCATACGCCACACCGCTTGAGATCACCCCAGCGGAGTCAGCACAGCCGTCTTATGCCCCTTCCCCCGTACCGTCTTATGCCCCTTCCCCCATGCCGTCTTATGTCCCTTCTGCTATCCCGTCTTATGCCCCTTCCCCCATGCTGTCAGGAGGTCCTTCTGTCTCGGCAAGCCGTCGACGTACTCCTGTGCCGTCGAGACTCGGTTCTCCAGCTACGAGTGGTCAACGTAGTCCCGTGCAGTCCCCAGCTACGAGTGGCCAGCGTACGAGCTCGACATGATAGGGTAGCAGGTGTAGTAGCAGGGAGAGCGGTGGGGGATGCATGGCACAGTGCTTTGGGCCATGTGGCGGTGGGGAGGATGATGATTCAGATGATTTAGACGTGCCTCTGGGTGATGGTACGATTTATTATGACATCACTCAGACAGGAGGCATCTTGATGGATGTGCGAGGGAAGGACATCATGGCCTTCATGCGCTTTGTAATTGCTAACAATTACAGAGATTGCTTTATCCACTACAAAGACCACCCAAAGAGGTTGGCTGATGAGACCCTCGCTACTGTTCGCTCTAGGTATCCTAACCGAGTCCTAACCCCCCCAATCGCCAGTTCACAGATAAATGGGGAAAGTCAAAGATTGTTACGATACTTAGCAATAAAAGATCTTCGCTTAAGACGTAGGCACTAGCGGAGCTTGCCAGGCTTGAGGCAGGTCAACCACCAAGGGGCCCGCCCCACACCGCTCACAAGCGTGAGTGGAAGAAGGCAATGAAGTCAGCGAGGGAGGACCCCAGTCTGCAGCACGTGGAGGCACGAAGGATCCAGATGGAGGAATATGGAAGCGCGCATTTTGGAGCAGGGGGTGTTGAATAATGGGAGGCCCAGTTTGTAAGTATCGATCTCAAATTATATTGCTTATGTAGTTTATTAGGAGGTTGGTTGTTTCTTTGTACTCCTCCGCAAAGTGTGTCGCAGTCATGTAGCTTGAGATCGTGGGCAGATACCCTACTCCAGTGGAGATAGCCTACCACCGCCACCATCGCAGAGGAGATACATGGAGGCACTTCTATGATGACGGGTTGATTACTGAGGAGCAGTATACCCGAGCTACTGGAGCGGCCCCCCAAGTATTTGAAAGTAATTAAATAATGCCAAAATTATAAGTGAAGATTTGATTTTTCATACATTGATATATGTTGTCCCTTGTTTACAGGCCCGTGCACAAGACGATGAGGAAGAGGAGAAAGGAGGCGCAGAAGGGAGCGTGGAAGGGAGCGAGGACCTGGAGAACATAGATTAGTCATATAAGTAGTGCTAGCTACTCTTTTTTGTACTTAAAGCCACTGGCTTGGCTTTGTGCCTCTTGTATATACACTCCTCTTATTTTTTGTGCCACATGACATGGCTTAGCTTCGTGCTATATGTATATACAAGCACTTTTTGAGCTTTCAATTTTATTGCGTTTTGGAGTTGTAATGTTTTATTTGGAATTGTAATTAAAATGCGGTTGGCTGTAAGAATTGAATTACACAATGTGGATATGGGATTCTTGTAACTATATAGCATACACAACATACACAGTATTCTGTAAAATTAAATTAAAAAAAAAGCGCGTCTATCAGTGCGTTTAAAAACGTGTTTATATACGCGTCTGTCTGTTCGAATTGCGTCTATATGTGCATCTATAAATGTGTTTATAAGCGCGTCTATTTATGCGTCTAAATGCGTGTCTATACATGCGTGTGTCTAATATATATACACGCAAGTAGACGCGGGTCTCCAGATGCGAAAATAGACGTGCAAATAGACGCGCCCGTAAGTTTTTTATTTAGTTCATGAAACGCGTCTGTACGCGCGTCTATGGGTGCTTTGTGTTGTTGGGCCCAAACGTAAGTAGAGGTCTTTAACTCCACGTTCTGTCCAAATTCTTCTAGTGATGCAACCTAACTATTGGAATACACATCTATTTCAACACTAGGCTTAAAAAAAAAAAGGCTCAAAGAGCACCAAAATGGGGTCAAAATAAGGATCAAAATAATATCAAATGGATGACTAGATCTAGAGCATAAAAAAAGTGCCAAGATGTCAAAATAAGTATCAAAATATAGGTTGTATTGTTGCACACCAATTGTAAACACTATGATTCTAGCAATAAGCTAGGTTATTTTAAAACACTTATAATGTGGTCACCTCTCTTCTTGTTTTCCCTTGTCCCATCTAGTCAAGTGATTAATTTTGGCCTTGTCTATCTAGTCAAATAAAGAATTAAACATAAGTGTAGCTTGAATAACATACCATGATTCCATATTTGGGTTGGAAAGAACAACAAACACACTACTGAAAAAATTTGGACTTTCTTGCTTTGTTTGGACTTATTTTTTGAATTGGTCACCTCCACTCAATATCAATACATAGACTCATAAATTGGGTATTTTGGAATACTAGATGTGTAAGTTCCACACTTAAATGGCATAATAAACCTAAAAATTTCCTAAAGTTGTAAGTTGTGACCTCTACTCGATACATCATGGATAAAATTCAAGGATTACGTCCACATTTTCACGTTTGCATTCTCGGGGGGGTCACTCATCATATGTAACCCTATCACGTGAGTTCAACAGAAGGATTTTTTTTATTTCTAAAATTTATAGAAATAAATATACATAAGGGACTATTTAAAATAGTTTTGGAAAAAATTTACAGATTTGTATAGAAAAGGGTACATTTTATTAATGAAATTTTTTACAGATAAGGGACTTTAAATATAGGCCTTGAACGCACGTGATATAGAGGGTTTATACATAGTGACCCCCCCGAGTTTGCATTAATGGGTTATTACCGACGGTGCTATGGGGTGCAAATTCTCAGTTTTCCACATGCCTGGAGGCTATATTTTGGTGGAAATGGCAATACAGGCCTGTCATTCAATCCGGTTGTGGTTCATATCTCGATAAACCCTTTCATAAGTTGGAAAAGAAAGTGAACCATGATTTGGATCTGAATAGTTGTGAGGTTAAGTGGGTTAGAGTGAGTCACATTCATTATACCTGTGGGTGTGGTTTGCTCCTCCAATTCCTTGCATTTTCAGGAAATTGTAGACCACGAACACGAGGGCTAGTGGATGCGAGTGTTTGTTGTGTGTTCTTGAGGGTGGTCTATACTCCTACTCCTTGCATTTTGGGGAACTTGCGGATGATGATCATGAGTGCTAATGAATGCGATTGTTAGTGAGCAGTCTTGACTCTTTAGCTAAGGACCTTAGGTATGGAGAGAAGGGGGAGACGAGATGGCAATGACTTGTCACGCAAAAATAGGGCACGTGTTATGACTACGAATGCACAGTTAGAAATGCGTGAAATTAGAAATGCTCATCCACAATCTTCAAGACGGGTTGTGACTAGGCAAACTGTGGATGCATTGAGTCATGCCCATGCCAGTATTCATATGCGTGAAAATGTTCCCAAGGTTGAAGAAGGAGTTGTAGAAGAGGATCTCATTGCCAAAATAGGCACTACCCCAACTCTTGATCCACCTTGTGAGGTTGTTAACCAAGATATAGGGAGAGGATTTATGCGGGTATCACAATCCTCTCAAAGAGTTGTTCCACGTGCACAGGGGGGAAAACGTAAGTCACATGGTCTAGAGTGGGACTTTGTTATTAATGTCCATGACTACATTGAGTGGAAATGGAAGTATTGTGGAATACAAAAATTTGGGAGAGCACCTCGCATAAGGGGCCACTTGCTTGGTGACTCAAGAAAGAGTATTCAGCGTTGTGCGGCCCCAGGAGCTATTGCAGTAGCTCGCACCTTGACAAAGAAGTTGCAAGCTTCTGGAAAAATACGAAGAGGATCAATTTAGGAAAGTCAAGGTATAAGTGGAGTAGAGTCTGTGAGCATACATGGTGATGGAAGTACAAGTGTTGCAGGCTCCCATGCCAAAACTCCTTGTGTGGATAGTAGCATGCAAGATAGATCACCACCTATGGCTCGTGAAGCTAGATCGAAAAATGCTTCTCCTAACTTGAGGCAACCCACGATAGTTAAGAGCATCCGGGTTCAAGTCTTGGAGAATGCACAATATGCACTTGGTAGATCAATCTTGCGGTTAGGATATCCAATGAGTATGGTCGATAATGATGATATGAGAGCTGCGTGGAATTGCATTGCTAACTATGGGCCAAGCTTCAAGCCTCCTTCTTACCACACATTGCGTACGTCATTGTTAGATAAGGCATATGCAGAAGAGAAAGAGCACATAAATCGTAGCATTTTCAAGCAACTGCATAACACCAGATGCACAAGTGTCTCAGATGGGTGGACCACATGTAAAGAAGTTGGGGACATATATGGCTGGTGTGTCATCCAAGGTTATAGGAGAGTTAGGCCCTGAAAAGGTTGTCCAGGTTGTCATGGATAATGCCAAGAGTTGTAAAAAGGCAAGAAGAATATTGCAAAGGGAGTATACCAATTTATATGCATCTGCGTATTGGACGCAAGGCTCAAAATCTTGCATTGAAAGATTGGTATAAACAAGTGCCATGGCTCAAAGAGATTGTTTGTGAGGCTCGAGACATCATCAAGTTAGTGCGATTGAAGCAATGTCTCGAAGCAATCTTTATGTCTCATGATGGTTCTACCATGTTGCAATTGCCAGCAACCACGAGATTTGCTATGTACTTCTACACTTTGCAATCTCTAGTGAAAAATAGGAGTTTCTTATAGAGACATCTCATTGTGATGCATTTGAATAATGGATGTCAGAGTTGACCACGATAGGGCAACATTAAAGGAGAAAATGCATGACCTGAAAGAAACATTGGGATCCTTGCATTATGGAAACAGCTTGAGGATGCCGCTAATGCTATGAAACCTGTTTTATATGCACTTAGGGCTTTGGACTTGAAGTTTACAACAATAAAAAAAGTATGGATGCACTTTTGGAGTATTGAACAAGCTCTTATTGCGAGGAATCCCCCTGCTCACCTGGGCCAAGAGAACCAGAGAAGATCATTTAATGGTACAAAATGCAAGGAATTGTGGCAATTGTTTAGGCCGTGATGGAAGCAAGCTCAAAATCCATTGCATAGTGTTGGGACCTCGAGTGGTGCAATATGAAGCCCGAAGAGATCCCAATTGTTATGCATGACTTTCATAAGGTGGTGTGATACTATTACCCCCACAACCATGATTTTGCAAAGTGTTGTAACGAGTTAGCCAAGTATTGATGCAAGGAGGGGTTGTTTGCATCGAGTGATGTTCGTATTGGCGAAAACTACATTTGCTTGGAAATGGTGGACAATGAATGGTGGCACGTGTGAGCTTCTACACCCGATTGCAACAATGAGGGTTCTTTCTTAGACATACTCAAACTCAGGCTCAGAAAGAAACTGGAGTCATTACAAGTACATTCATAGTACTTTATGAAATAGAGTTCTAGAGGATCTAGCTGAGAAGTTAGTGTACATCCATGCCAATCATAAAATCCTAGAAACATTAGGAGATGTGGGATATGAGGAGAAAGTTTCAAAATGGACCTATGATATCCCGTCAGATACTATACAACCTGAAGCAATCCCATCGTTGCAGAAATCTGATGAAGATGAAGGAAATAATATTCGCCTTCCACATGGGTCTGAAGATGAGGACATTGATGACGAACATGATGAGGATAGTGACTCGTGAATTGTGGCAATGATGGCAATAGGGTTTTGAATGTCTCATTGTATTCTGAATGTGTTCTTGTTTTTTGATTGTAGGTTATGGTTTAGGGTTGGATAAGAATTGTCTTGTTGTGCATTGTAAATATCTTGTGTTTAGGGTTTGGGCTTAGTTTCTTCTGTGTTGCCATCGAATAGGCTTTTGGGTGGTAATACCAATTGTTGTGCTCTTGACCAAGTTTAATTGATCAAGAGAATGGCAACTGGCATACCACGCTGTCTCATATGCAATAGAATACTATGCGACGACGTGCGGAAGAAGCATGTGCAAAGTTTAATTTCTTGTCTTTGGTAACTTTTTTCTTTAATGACTTTAGAGATAAGTTTTAATTGTGTGTGAGAGAGAGAGAGAGAGAGAGAGAGAGAGAGAGAGAGAGAGAGAGAGAGAGAGAGAGAGAGAGAGAGCGCTTGTGATGAAAGTGCATATAATTATATTTCAATGGCGAATAGAAAATGCTTTTAAAGTTTACTTTATGTAATTTATCATGATTAAAGTTTACTTTATATAGTTTGTCTTTGGATACATTCTTTTTCAATGACTTTAGAATTAATGTGATGGATTTAGGGATTGCATAGTGTTTTAAATTCCTTAAATGATTTATTATGAAATAATATATTGACACTATTCTAATTGACGACTTTAGGATTGCATGTGATGGAGGCATGTGACTTTAGGATTGCATGTGATGGATTTAGGGATTGCATAGTGCAAAATAATTATGAACATTGGATGCATATAAATTAAGCTTGCAGCATTTAAATAAATGAATTCTACTAGATCATATAGTACATCATCATAGAACTTCAATGAACTTAAAACAAAGGAATATATTTCCATCACAAAGAGATTGTATACATATATTTACATCATAAAGAGAATGTATAACTTCATTCAATGTCATCGTCCTGGATACAATTGTCCTAATCCCAATACCATGTACAATGCCATTGATAGTTGGGCTTTACAAAGTGGACAAATTGATCTAGTTGGCAAGTAATCTACTAGACAATAAAGATGAAATTTAATAGCCACTATACAATTATCAAACAAGCATTGGCATCTTGGGCACAAGCAATTGTTTGGGCTATCGGAGGGAAGGGGTTCCACAACATATGGTTGTGAGGATGGATGGCGACAAATAGCTAACCATGCCTCCACGCTTGCATCTCCGATTAGTGTTGCACGTGCTTTGTGGGCATCTTGTCGCAACCATGTGTTGAGGTCCTCCAAGCTCTTCAATTGGGCACGTAGAGCAATAATCTCATTCTACAACTCTGGCTTGATTTGTGGTCTTTTAGTTTCTAGGCGTTGGACCTATTAATGAAGTGCGCTACAAGAATTTGGCAAAGTACATCGCCACTTCATTATGGTGTGGGGGCTTTCCATATACCTCGATGTAGATTTGCCTGGCATTTTGTTGAATCCGTTCACCTCGGCAATTGGCTATCTTCAACCTCCCATGTTGGTCCAAACCTTGGGTTGGGGTGCTTCCATCTCCCTCTGTTCTTCTATGTCTCCTCGCCTGACTGCCTGAGGCTACCTCTTCATCTACCTCTAAGGGCCAGATTTTGTAGAGCTCTTGTTTGGAGACCAGCTTGTTTACTTCTTTCCATTGCATGCCTGCAAAGCCAATGCCCATGGTGTTGATTACTAGTCAGATACTTATTGGCAATATCTTTAAACAAAAATTGAATTATTAAACATACAGGCCTCCAACTTGAGCACACATGGATGTACATGCAATAGTCTCTGCCACATGCTCGGGCACTGCGTTGGCAACCCTAAGTAGTCAATCAAACTGTAATCGTTGATGCTTGGCATGTTGAGCCTCCTCTTTAGCCTCCTCTTGCATCAATGGATGTTTGCCTACTCTTCTAGAGACTTCCTCCTCTGCACACGGAGGAGGAGTATCCTCTGCTTGTGACATTTTTGAATAGTGTAGTGCGGATATTGTAGTTCAGATAGCACAGTATAGATAAATGCCCTGATGCAATATGCAAAGTTTGCATGCATCAAATTCAATATTTGTGAGTTTATCTTGTGTGAGATAGGACACAAGATGCAAATGTCATGTGCAAGATGCAGAATGAAAGATGAAGATGTTACATATGCTATGCAAAATGTACATGTTGCAATCTTTAATAAATTCTTTCAAATGTTGCAATATTTAGATAATATAAAAGGCAGTACATCCACAACATAAATGGCATCTTTTTGAATTATAAATGCTTTCAAGCCCAATAAGAAGTTTATTACATATTTATAGACACATAGTGTCCCAAAAGTATTACAAGGCAAAAAATGTGGCTTATCATTATGTTGCAAGCCTAAGGGCAAGAGACATCTCTTCCATAGGACTCATAGCCAATTCTACCTCACATTCTACTCTCTTTAAGATATCACTAGTCTCTGTGGTGGCTTTCTCTTATCGACAGTGCGATGCATCATTTGTTCATGTGCATGATGCTTAATGGCATTAATAACATGAGAGGGAGGCATTTTTTGATCATTCTCAATATAACCCTAGGCATCTTCAAAAAATTGAATCATCTCAACAATGATCCATCCCAATGCATAGGTATCTGCATGGCATGTATATCTACCTCTTAAGGCTACTTCTTGTAGCTATGGTGCAAGCCACTTTTTTCACCCATGCTCTTCCTCTTTCTTGCGAACTCTCTCAGCACAGTGGGCATCTATCTCCAAAGACTTCTTCTTCAAATGCTTGAATTCCTTTCGACTCTCCAAGAAGTCCATGGCCATCCCCCCGTCTATGATGCCTACTTGACATCTAGACTTTCCAACAAAATCCAATAAGATGTTGCCTGGGTGCAACTATGTGTGCATCCACCTTCTTGCATGCAGCCTTCCCTAACCATCCACAAGTGCATGGATGATATGGAGGATATTGTCACAAGAGACATTGATCTAAGCAATATCTTCCTTCTCCACTATAGCTTGGACTTCCCCACTTGCTATGGCCATTAGATCCGCTCATCCTCTTAGAACATGGTGGAAGTAGTGTGTGAACCTACCCTAGTCCATTGGCAGAATTTGAAGAAACTGCAACAAGCTACCACCATTAATGTATGGTGTGATGGTCCACAGTGGCTGTTCTTGGGTTGCTGTGATCACACGTAAAAGGAATGGGTGTAAAATCTACATGAGTTTTTCTCTCCTTGCTTCTTGTGTACACGTCCCAATATTGCCCTTGTACTTCTTTTCGCATGTTCCACGTGATATGGCAACCCTGCAGCTCCTACCAACGGCACTTTAAAAACAGTGCCATAGGATCTTGAGCCAATTTTCTCGCCAACTTGGATCTCCCTCTCTGTGACATAGGCCAAGATTGACACTTTGTCTATGTTACAAGCCAGATGTTGTGCCCTTTGAACCTCATCACCTCTCAATGCTTGAGAGGGTGTAGAGGCTGGCTGCTCTTCACCTGCAGCCAAGGATGTAGCTTGCCTTCTTTTCCTAGCTCTTAGCCACTATGACACGGCGATCTGATGCAACGACCTTACTCTTGTGCTTGGCCCATACACTCATCCATTGTGTTAATTTGAAGACATCAAACTCTTGTGCAAGAGTAGGGTCTGCATTGCATGCTTCGTTGAAGTGGGTCTCTACATTCCCAATAAAGCTATTAACCCAAAGCATGGCATTTGTCTCCCATTGCACCTAGCTCGCAAGGTCACATCTTGATCTTCAAACTACAAACTGGTCTTAGCATCACCAAGAATCATCCAGGATGAGATGTAAGAGCACTCACAATTTGTTGATGGGTAGCTCAAAGTTTTAACATGCTGAACATCCATAATCCCAAATGCTTCTCATCACTCTCTTGCACTCGCCCTTACTTAGCTCTTCCCCTATTTTTCTCTTAGTGCCAGCGGTTGAGACCATGCTTGCAATTAGATCTTGCTGTGTGTGTGTGGAAAGCTTTCTCGTTCAACACTAACAAATAGTTGCAGTTGCCACACAATAGTGAGTAGGTAGGCATCTGACAATAACTTCCACCCTATGCAAGCATGAAATGCAAATGCAAATGATTTCAATGCACGCATGCAAGAAATGATTCTTTCAATGCATTCATGCATGAAATGCAAGATAATCTCGTAAAAACTTTGATTTCAATGCATGCATGCAAGAAATGCAAGATGATTTTGTAAAAAATTTGATTTCAATGCATGCATGCAAGAAATGCAAGATAAGTTTGTAAAAATTTTGATTTCAATGCATGCATGCAAGAAATGAAAGATAATTTCATTAAAAAATTGATTTCAATGCATGCATGCAAGAAATGCAACTTTGCCTGCAAAACCCCTCCCTCGGCCAAGGAACATGGGTTCGAGGCTCCTGCTTGCTCTTTCACAGTGGACCACTAGCGGAACCACCGGGTCCATCATAATCTGGTGGTGGTTTGTAATGTAGGTTGCTGGGGTGTTTATTGGGCACTTGGAGTAGGCGGATGTGCTGCTGTCCAGTTGCTCGTACTTCTCTAACTTTGTTGAAGTTGTGCATTGTCCTCATGCAATGTCTCCCCTTACGTGACCTCCTCCCTCAAGCATGCATTTTCCTACTCGATAGCCTCAATCCAGCCTTGTGTTGATGCTCTAGTTTGCTTAGGGTTGCTTACAATAGTGAGGGTTCTAATACAGGTTGCAAGGTGCCACGGTTCTGAGTAAGAAGTGCTCATGTAGCGATGCTTGGTCCCCAAGTGGATGGTATCAGCACAAATATGCCCTCTCTTGCAATCCTGAGGTTGCTATGCAAGGTCCATAAACAAACTCGATGACAACAGAGTAATTGAACATGGGGAACTAGGGTGATTGAAGTTGGGGTGACCATATGATGATGGGGTGGAACGGCTTATGTGAAGACACTACTATTGCATACAAATAGAGATCCACTTCCATTAATCATAAAACCATTTACAAGAAGCCGCCTTGGCTTGGATTGATGAACCCTATCAGTTCAATCGATGACTGACTCAACTAAGGACATTCCATTCATACTAAAGGGACTCGACTAAGGACGTACTCTTGCCTTAGTGATGGCTTGACTTGACTAGGAAGATCCAATGTTCATCTTCCTGTCCTACTCTCTACTCTTGAGGGGTCTGCTTACCTTCCTGCTGGCCCCTCTTTGTTAATTGCATGTATCCATTTAACAACACTATGGGGATCTTTGAGCTCTCTCACTCTCCTCTCTGTTATCTCAACCTCTGCACTATTTCACTCGCTATTCCTAAACCACCTTCTCACTTTGGAAATGCGATGATTTCTCAAGCCGCTACACACTATTGGACCGGTGATTGTGCTACATCAAGCCCTCGATGCTGTGGAAAGTTGCCAAAGAGGTTTTTTGGTTTTGAGAAATGGGCCATCTTGTGTGTAACACCACTTCTCTCATTCCAAGTAGTTCCACCTGTGCACCCAGTATATCCCCTTGCAGATGCTTGCTCCCCTGGTAACTCAAATACTCAGCATACTATAATATTCCTTCGGCTGCTACTACTAGTGAGTTCTCCTATGTCTAACCCAATGGCCTCAGCTTTAAAACACTATGCCCTCATGGTTGGGGTTGAGGAGGGCTCTGAATGAGATGTTGATTGAATGCAAAAGCTCCAGGATTGAAACCATTGGGCTTTTGAGACTTGTCGGGAGGCTTGGGGAATCTAGGCTTCCTGTTAAGCCTGGAAGGTATAGGTTCATCCATTGCTATAGTATCAGGTGGTAAAGGCTCAACACTTACATGCAAATATGTGTTAGTAGAAGGCCACAAATATACATGGGAGATATCAATAGGGGGTGATTAGGGTGGGTACGCTAGTGTAACGCCCACATTTTAGCAAAATGATTGCATCCATAATCCATGATGCCAAAATTAGTGTCGAGGTGATAGTGATAATGCTTTGTTGGGGGGGGGAGTGTTCTGCCACATGATAAGGGGATCACCACATAGTGGCATAAAGTTATCGTACAAGGCCTTCTTCTCTGAGATGTGACTGTCGATCAGCTATTAGAGAAGTCAAAGAAGAGCAGAATAATTTTATGGAAGGTTCTTCATAGTCGATCGATTGAGGTCCTTAATCTTCTTGACAATCCCTCTACGTTCTGCCTAAAACACACTTTGCTACCGTACTGTGCGATCCTTGATGCAAAGCTCAAAATTTCTCAAGGCATGTCATGAACTGAGATAACAAGAGTGACCAGCCCAAGTTGTGCATTAAATGGAGGTTGAGCAAAAGATGTACATGCTTCCTCGGTACTACTTGAAAACACCGAGTGCAAAATGATGAGGTCATGTTGGAATGGTACTCGTTATAGTAGAATCTTGATAAAGGGGAATAGCATCATACAAAAATGGTTCCACCTCCATCGTATCTGGCTCGGCATGATCAAAATGAGTTGGACTTGTTTGCACACCCATATCATGGGGCATTTGTTCAAGAAAAATAAATAAATCCTACCTGAATAAGTTGATCCTTGACTTGTTTGGCATAGTTGGGATTCATACAATTCCTTTGCTAGCAAATGGGTTTAGCATCCAAAACAAGTGGAATTTTATGTTGACAAATCTTAAGTGGAACTCCCTGGAGATTAGTATAAGTATAGGCAAATACATCTTTATAAGTCACAAACAAATCGTTGAGATGAGATTGAGGTGATCTAGTGTTAAGTTAGCATTGACAACAATGACCATGCGAGGATTGACTTATGTACTGAGGTTGGGTTCCTACAGTAACTCAGGAATCAATTGGCATGTACGGAGTCGAGTGATGGTAATAGGTGTTTGGGTGAATATTTGAATTTTGCAGAGACCCGCTCTCTTATCGGAAATTTTCCTGATGTCATGAAGGCACACTAGCATAATAATGAGATGCAATCAATTTGTTTTGAACACCACATAGCTCGAGACATGGCATCTCTGCACTGCTTCACATAGCGCCAGTCTTTGGCCTATGCCACCTCGCGTAGCCTTTTGCTGTAGCTTTGCCACCTGTCACTGGACATTGCACTGATGCAGATCATTAAAATTGAAGATTGGCTTGGAGAGACCACTGCGCTGGTTCTTGGCATAATAATTAGATGCAATCTATCATTTTGAACATCGTCGCAGCATAGTATTTGGCTTGACCATCTGTCATCATGCAGCCTTTTGCCGCATCTTTGCCTGCAGCCCATGCAAATCATAGAGTTGGCTTGGCGAGACCACTACATTGGTTTTTGGCATAATAATGAGACACAATCTATCATTTTGAGCATTGCCTCAGTGCAGTCTCTGACCTGACGACCTATCATCACCCAGAATTCAAGGTTCTTGGAGAGACCACCGCACTGGTTGTTGGAGTTATAGCTCCATTACCTATTTTTATGTATTACAAGAGGAGGTCTATGACGACCAATGCGTTGGCAAATAGAAGGAATTTTATGAAAGCCACCACACTAGTTCTTGGAGTATATATTTGTGTACCAAGAAAATGTATTCCATTGTGCAACCAAGTAAAATGCAATTGATGATATGGCCCTCAAGGGGTCCCCTTTAGGAGCAAGGGCCATATCGACATGCCATTTCTGTCCAGTGGCATCCTAGATCTTGTATAATGCATGTTGATATGGCCCTTTCCCCTAGAGGGAACCCCTCGAGGGCCATATCATCAATTGCATTTTTTGAAGGTTTAATTGTATTTTTCTAGATGTATCTGTATGCAACCACAATGGTTGGTTGTTGGAGTTATTTTCGCGCTATTTTGGTCATAAACCAAGGAAATTGTAGTCCTTTCTAGGTATTTTAGTGTGGGGGTTAAAGGTCACTGTGCCTTTACCCCAGTTATGTACAATACTCAAACACATATATAAATGAACGAAAAAGAAGATTAGGGTGGTTCTGCACCCACCAAAACTCGTGTGGCTCTCTGTGGGGGTTAAAGGTCACTGTGCCTTTACCCTAGTTATGTACAATACTCAAACACATATATAAATGAATGAAAAAGAAGATTAGGGTGGTTTTGCACCCACCAAAACTTGTGTGGCTCTCTATCTCTCTGTCTCCTTCTTCCGTTCTGCTTCCGTTGAGAGCACTCTCATCTGGTATCGGAGCCTGAGTGATCTAGCAGAGCGCGCATCAATGCCCAGAAGCTCAGCAGCTCTGTGGGAGGAAGGAGAAGCTTTGTGGAAAGTTTTGTGGGTGACTTTACTTGCATCCAAGTGTGTAGAGACCTTGGAGGAACCTTTGGAAAAGTTAGTTTGGCTTTGCGAAGTGGTTTTGAGAGCCTGTTAAGTGTTTTCAAAGAAAAAGTCGTTTTTTAAGCTTTTCCCTATTCTGTTCGATGATAGAGACTTTGTATTGACTTGTAGAGGCAACTATTGCTTGCTTTTGGTGTCCATTTCACTTCAGGAGCTTGGAAACACCTTCATTCTTGAATCTGGGATCATTTCATTGGATTTCTGACTCACTGTGTCAGTTCCTACGTTTTTCTGCCCGAGGGTTGGAACTCAAGTTTGGAGCATTCATTTGCAGATCTGTTAGTTCTGGTGGACTCATGAGGTCCTAAAACTTCTATGTTGCTCATCATTCACACTCCGGTGGAGTTTACAAATAGCTCTGTTTCCAAAAACGTTTTTCATTCCATGTGTTGGACCCAGTGATTGAGACCATGGTTTCCAAAACCGTCTGTCCCATTGCGTTTCAGATGCTAAAAAACCCCAACTTGTTAGTTCTTGCGTGATTCGGTGGAGTATTTTCAGAGTTATAGATCTCTGTATATTCGATTTCGTCTCTCTATTATGCATTTTTCATTCTAAGGTTTTGAAACCTTAGATTTATGCCACATGTCAGTGGATAAGTGTTGACTCCCATTTCTCACTCATCGATTGGGATTTTGGAGTTTCGACAGAAGAGAGATATTTGTAGATTTGCTTGTTGAGTCCGATTACACAATGGCGCCCATGTTTTGAGGCATCTCAAGTTCTATTTTCAATAGTGGTCTTTTTCGTGGGACCATGATTTCTTGAGCATGCCTTATGCAGATCACTCTAGTTGCAGTTTGAGCCATGTGCACTCATTCGTGGTGTGCATTGGGTTGTAGTGGATGATTTATAGGCCATTTGGATGCATTGCAATCCTTATTGGATGCACTGATAGGCCCAGATTGCCTTGTGGGATGCTATTTTTATGGACGCTTTCCACATGGATACTATATTATGCTGAGGGACAGCTTTGACACATTGTAGGTGATGCATTGCTTGGATGAGATATTATTGATGCATATGCCCATGGACGGTGTTTATGCTTGAGCCATTTGGCACCTATTGGCATTTTGGATTGCCATTGCAGTTGGCATTTTCTTTTGGACCAGATTTTCTCATATGGATGCATAGTACATGCACATGAGTCCGCTGCATCTTTTGATGCTTTGAGCTTTGAGTTTTGGTGATATTTCAGTCTATTATGGCATACAAATTTGGGTGCACCTAGTATTTGGTGTGATTCTCTCTTATAGGCACTAGCATTTGGGATTTTGTTTTATTTGCATCATGGCATCCTCTTCCATGTTTGAAAAGGAGTTTTTCAACATTAAAAAGTTTGATGGGACAAACTTTTCTTTGTGGAAAGAATAGATAAGGGATGTGCTTATTCAAAAGAAGTAGATTAAACCCTTGGTAGGGATTGAAGCTAAACCTGCAAATATGTCTGAGGATGATTGGAATGAGTTGGATGCATTAGCAAAGTCTACTATTAGACTTCATCTTGCAGAGTCAGTTTATTTCACAGTAGTAAATGAGCAGCAGACTATGGAAGATTTGTGGAAGAAACTGTGTGCCACTTATGAGAAGGAAACTGTCTCGAATAAAGTTTACCTCATGAAGAGGTTGTGTTTGAGCTGTAGATGAAGGAAGGGGTCTCCATTTCTTCTCACTTGAATGAATTCAATATTATTTTCAGCCAGATTCAGGCTCAGAAGATGAATTTTGATGCGAAGACTAAGGCAATATTTCTCTTATGTTCATTGCCATCCTCATGGGATACCTTCCGTACAGCTGTGAGTAAGTTTGCACTTGGTGGAGTACTGAAATTTGATGATGTTGTGGGTAGCTTGTTGGCTGAGGAGATTAGATGGAAGTCTATGGATGGCAACAGGCAGGATGCAGCCTTAAATGTGCAAAGGGGTAGATCACAGTTCAGGGGGAAGTCCCAAGAAAGAGGGAAGTCTCGTAGCAAATCCAGGGCACGGAACATTGAGTGTTACCACTGTGGCAAGAAGGGACATATGAAAAAGGATTGATACAAGCTTAAAAGAGAGAAAAAGGATAAGAAAAAGAATGCAAATTGGGGTGCAAATCAAAAGGAAGCGAGTCCAAGGGAGGACAAAGGAAAAGTGAAGATCGAGGAGATCAATGCAGTCACACATGATATGCAGGTGGGACAGCAAGCTGAAATGCCCTTGAGAAGATCATCTGGAGTGTCTAGACCGCCTGATAGGTTTGTTCCAGGGGTAGACTATGTGATGCTTACTAATTGCGGGGAGCCTTCTTGCTACAGAGGGGGTATGCACAAGGATGAATGGAAGTGGGAGTATGCGATGCAATCAGAGATGAGTTCACTTATGAAGAATAAGACTTGGGACTTGGTTTCTTTCTTTGCCACATGGAAAGAAAGCATTGCCATGTAAATGGGTCTACAAAATGAAGGTCACAAGTGATGATGTGCCTAGGTACAAGGCCTCGTTTGGTCGCTAAAGGGTTCAAGCAAGAGAAGGGTGTGGCCTCGAGTTTTTGACACCACTGCATCTATTGATTGTCAAATCCATTTGGCATAATGTTACATATCTAATCAAATGACAATGCATAATATAGATGAATATAATGCCTTTTTGCACATCTAAGAAAATGACATGCATCAAAATATGAATTTATGAATTTTTAGCCGATTTGTTGCAGCAATTTTAAAGCAAGTTTTCCATAATAGCGATCAAGAAGGTACTATCTATTTTGACCAAAAAAATTGCAAATTTTAACATCCTCTACCTTTTAATTATGCTCCGAGGATCACTCTTCATAAACCCATAGAGCATGTGTGAGCAAGCATGTGTCAAGAATTACCCTATTCTTGCATTTTTACATTGTCATGTAATTGGTTAAACTCCTATATGGTTTTATATTTTTTATCTTAAAATTGTGACACCCCTTCATAAATCTACATATATAAATTACATTAACTTGCTATTTTATAAATCCCCTCATGAACATAAACGGCATGTAAGTACCCCCATTAAAAAAACAACCTCAATGCACTAAAGTGATATGTTACATGTTTATGTGTGATCCCCCTGGTAATTGTCAAACCCAAATGGGGTCATTAAAATAGTCCTTAACTTTAGACTACTCAATTACAAGAAATGTGACACATAACCCCCCTTTTGAATACTTTCTACTACAAGCAATTATTTTGGGACACTTAAATTATTTCTTTTCTTGCTTGATTTTCCTACTACTTCAACAAATTTTCGCCCACTTTTTTAGGGTTGCTTGCTCTTTTTCGCTTGCTATATTGACTGCCTCTTGACAAAGTGACCTTGTACAAAGCTCCAAAGTGATTGAAGTGATCCAATATTATAAATATTCCCAAAGTGATCAAAGCAATGTTGTAGAGAGATTGCTAAAATTTGCATGCTCTTCCTTCCATACAAACCAGTGAAGGAACAACGAAGGAATAGAGATAGAAAGCCGTGGTAGTAACTACATTTCTTCAGCCTATTTTCCTGTAAAAGATGAAGCCATTTTGCAATGGGTCCCTAAGAAACCCGAGATTTTGTTGTACATGAGATTGATCAATTGGAGGAGGAGCTTAGTATTTCATAACATGTACTCAAGATTGTTAGATGGATCGATTACTGGAGGAACTGTGGGAAGGCCTTTGATATTATAAGGACCCACAGTTTGTGAAGTACATTGCTAAAGGATCTTGCTATGCTCTATGTCATGCCATTGTCTTGAAAGCCTTGCATGAATATAAATTTCTTTAGAGAGGGCAGACTTGATATCTTGGAGCTTCGGCTACTCTTCACCCATCTTTTTTTGGTTTCAACTTCAACCTAAAACCAATTCAAAATGTATAAGAGTAAATCTTGGATATATATTACTTGGTATTCTTAAGGGGCTAACCACCCCTATAATACAGGATAAGTGGTCGCCAGCATGGTGGTTGGTCGCACACTAGGATATAAACTTCCACCAGTGCGGTGGTTTGTGTATATTATTATTATTACAAGATGAATGCCATACAATTCATTCATTTAGGATTTGTGGATTTGTGGATTAGTTATGGTATTTCATATTTCTCAATGTAAGTGCAGTTGTTTATATATATATATATATATATATATATATACATACATAACATAATATATGTATATGAATATATATGCAATATTACAATATTTCCAAAGTGGTTGAAGTGATGTCTTCTCATTATGTGAGTAGATAGTGTCCTTTGACATGCCAAGGACCATAATGTGAAAGATTTTTAAACTCAGTTGAAGATTTGAAATAAAGTGGTTGGATAGTGCTAATGAGAGAGGAAGAGATGTGGCTATGATGATGGTAGCACTTAGTATGGTAGGAGAATGCTCTGATTTTGGATAGTGTCAACATAGGCCAAGGACCGTAATGTTAGAGTGAATATCTACATATATCTATATGTCTGTATATATGCAATATTATAGATGAAATGATCTTGTACAAAGCTGCAAAGTAATCAAAGTGATCCAATATTATAAAATATTTCCAAAGTGATTGAAGCAATGTTGTAGAAAGCTCGTTGGAATTTGCATGCTGTTCAATACAAACCAATGAAGAAACAATGAAGGAACAGAGATGGAAAGCCAAGGCAGCAACTACATTTCTTCAGCCTATTGTGCTGTGGAAGATGAAGCCATTTTGCAATGGGTCCCTCAGCAACTCGGGATTGTCATACATGAGATTGATCAATTGGAGGAGGAACTTAGTGTTCCACAATAGTGACCTGAGATTGTCATTCAGGACATGGATCGATTGTAGAAGGAACTATGGGAAGGCCTTCAATATTATAAGGACCCACAGCTTATGAAGCATGTTGCTGAAGGATCCCACTGTGCTCTATGTCATGCCACTGTCTTGAAAGTCTTGCGTGAATATAAAGTTTTTGAGAGATGGCACCTTGGATCTCTTGGAGCTTTAGCTACTCTGTTTTTTTGTTTTCAGCCATCCTATTTTGTTTCAACTTCAATCTCAAACCAATTCAAAATGTATAAGAGTAAATCTTGGATATATATTACTCAAGTTTTTTTTAGGGGCTGACCCTAGCGTGGTGGTTGGTTGCACACTAGGCTATTAACTACCACCAACGTGGTGGATTGCTTCTATTATTACAATATTAATGTCATGCAATCCATTCATTTAGGATTTATGATTCATTTACAATTCATTCATTTAGGAGTTCACATACATTCTTGTGATACCATCCTGGTAATTATCTGGTAATTAATTGATAATTAAAGTGTATTCTATTGTAATTACTTGCACTCTACTGAGCATGCAAGCTGGGTGGTGACTAGTAATTAATTGCACTCTAATCATCATGCAAGCCCAGTAGTGGTAACTGGCAAGTGAATAATTGCAAGTCCTCACATTATTTTTGTAACTTCCATGTATGGAAGTCATTGCTTGCACATTATCTTTGCATATGTTTCTTAGAGTTCCAACATGGTGATAGAGAAGACTACCCACCTCAGCTGAAAGATGAGAGGTGGGCATGTCAAGTCATATGAAAGAAGAAGGAGAAGGCCGGGCTCAATGAACTCTCTCCCTATTTAAGTGCAGTGTAGACACAACTAAGAGCCCATTATGAAATCTAGCCCTGAAAGTCTATACACCGGATCCACCTACTACAAATCTATGGCATAGCCAAAAGACTTTGGAATTCTCATGTTCTATCAAGGAACATTGTTGGATGACTTCCATGCAGAACTAGATCCAGAGAAGAGGGAGGATAATAGCTATAAGGAGGACATGCTTCGCAATTCGCTGTATAACTTGGAGTCGACAAAAATGGTGAATATTAATTTCCCTGCTATCATTTTTCCTACTCCTTTAAGGTACTTGTCATGCTCATGATGTAGGTTTCTTTTGGTAGGACATGATGCGAAGTTATATAGAGTGCTAAGACCAGGATGAAGATGACCCTAAGAGAAAGGTGAAGATCATGGGTCCGAACTCTAGGTTAGAGTTCTCCATGCCCTTAATGCTTTTTCCAACTTGAACATGGCATTTCCCACACCTTAGAGCACTCTTATTGGTACACCTCAAATTTCTCTCTAATTCCTTGAAATTAGGAAACACTAATTGGAGGCATTTTTGAGACCCCATTCCTCCCCTAATGCCTTGGTTCATGCCAACTAGTATGTGGTCACCAAGCATCGCACACAGATAGAAGGAGCAGAAATCAAGCACTGTTTTATAGCAAGGGATGCCAATGATTTTGGGGTAATCAACCCATAGGCAAGTAGCTACAAGTGCACCAAGCACATGATAATATGGAGCGGTTCTCATAGGTAGAAAAGTTCTAACATGCACTGAAGAGGTATCAGAGTTTGCCAAGTCCTCTTCCTCCAAGTGTTCAATGCAAGCCAAGGCATCTTGGTTGTACACGATGATTTTGATTGAATGAATGAGCAATAACTACTCTCTTTCTGGCTTTTTTTTCCACTTGTTGTGTATTTCACTAAGTGTTGAGTGTGGAAAATAACTTGATTGTCTTCGGTCATCATACGTTTCTTTCCCATTAGCTAAGGTTCCCCAACTCTGAGTATTAATTGTTGACACCTACTTGTGCCCAAGAACCCCTACCTTAGGATTGCAAGAGCAATCATCTTCATGAGGCATTGCACCAGTTTGGGAACTAATCCAAGCACTTGAGTGAGCCAGGTGAGTGAACATGATCGTCAATTTTTTGGTGATCCTATTGGGGAGTAGGTCAAGTGAAATGTGAGTTGACAAGCTATTAAGGTAGGAAATTTAGACAATCGAGTTTGTAAGCTTAGTGTTAGTGGGGAAAAGGAGAGTTCATGATTACGTGTGATGAAGCAAAGTAGTTGCTAGGAATCATGGGTTACTATAGGAAGTTTATTTAAGTAACTCCAAGTGAGTGGCAACAACTGATAAAGTTCTTCAAGACTGGGGTGTTGAAGACATAAAGTACTTGGATAGTTCATCGATTACTTTTTAAAATTAAGTAATGGTTGACACACGCTTGAAGAGAAGAAGAAGATATGTGGCTAGATGTGAAGAATATCTAAATCAGAGGTAGTGGCTATATCCAATCATGTGAGGCGAATCAGTCTCAGAACCAGAGTTGAATGCCCAAAGGAGGCTAGTAGGGGTAAGTGTCCAATAAGAGCGATGAGCATGAGAAAAGAGACTCAGCTATGCTACCCCAGGGGTATTTTCTGACTACTATGCAAAGCCAAAATGTTGGAACAATGGTGTTGGGCTGAGACATCCCAAAAGCTTGGTGGGTGAAGGCCAATCATGGCAAATGGAATCCGAGCACTCATCCATGAAGAGTTTGGATTTTGAATGAATGGCCATCTCCTCTATAGAGCAACAAAATAAACGTTGTTGACTCTGTGCCAACATGAACTTTTGTAGAAAGGGAATGTGTTACAACTTTGTGTTACAACTTTGTGATACAACTTTGTGTTACAACTTTGTGATACAACTTTGTGTTACAACTTTGTGTTACAACTTTGTGTAACAACTTTGTGTTACAACTTTGTGTTACAACTTTGTGATACAACTTTATGTTACAACTTTGTGATAGGACTTTGTGTTACAAATTTGTGTTACATGCAGAGAGAGGAGCTCTCCAACTTGTATAAATACCCCATAATGGAATGAAACCCGCACTCTTTGGGGCATTGTGTTGAGTCTACTTTGGTATTCCAAGCATTTGTCTTAAGTGTCCATGCTTCCTTGCACTGCACATCCAAAAGCATGTCCTAACCTTGCAACTCCTCCTCCCCTCTCCTCCAACCTTGCAACCCATCCTCTCCCTCTCCTCCTCCCTCCTCCTCCTCCCTCCTCCTCCTCCTCCTCCTCTCTCCTCCTCCTCCTTCCTCCTCTCTCTTCTTTCCCCCATGCTCTTACACCTTCTTCCTCTCCCACTCCTATGCTCCCCTAAACCCTTTGTTCCTCAACCCTTAACTCCATGATCTATGAGGGAGATGAGTTCTCCACCATGTACTCTACCCTGACCTTGGAACCTCCTTCTAACCCTTAAACTCCTCCTAAACCCTACAACCCCCAATGAAGGTGAAAGCCTTCATTACCTCTACAAAGATGATTTAGGTTCCTTTTACACATGCATGCACTTTGTTTGCTTACCACACTTAAGCCTACGTCTCCCACCAGAACACGACTCGAGGTCCTAAGCTACACATATATTACAATTGACAACCCCAATATATCTGTAGGTGACAAAAAGCCTTGGAACCCTACAAACATAGAATACCCAGCTCTTCCTACAAAAGTAGTAGGAAAGAGCCAACATTTGGCACCGCTGCCAGGGAGACTAGCATCTCAAGTAGTGAGTAAACATACATAGGTATGTGTAAAACAACACACTACTTCGAACTTTCGCGAACATAACACTCAAGGGCAAGGAGAGCAAAATTTTTTTCCATTTCTAGCCAAACATATCAACCCCAAGCATCAACCTTGGGTTACTACCTTAAGAAATATTCTTTATTTCTTAAATAGAAGCCACATGATATACAATCAGGCTAGGTAGTGGACACAAATGCGTAGAGCTTGCAATTTCATTCATTTTACCTTTTTTCAAAAAAGCAAACCGAGCTATCCATTAAGAGTTATGGCTCGGGAAGTGTTTAGGGTTAAACCCTAAACCTAAAATCAAATCCTATAAAAACCAACTCCACCCCCTCATTCTTCATCTTTCACTTTTTGCCTCCATTCTCTTCTTCATTCCGAGCCCCACGCAAGACACTCCTCCCTCTCCATCGACCACCACCTTACTCCCATCCTCACATTGTAAGTGACTTCGAGCCCATCTCGCAGCGATAACCTAGCCATCCACCCACCGTCCATTGTTCCACAACAATCCCGTTACATCAAGAAAGACTCGGAGAGCGTTCAGGTGACCACTTCTCCCTCCTTTTTGATTTCCGTCTGTCAAGTTTTTTGCTGTTTTTTTTTCCCCCCTCCCATCTCCACCACCCCTCCCCCTCCCCCCTCCATTTCTAGCACCCCCCTCCCCCTCCATCTCCACCACCCCCTCCCCCCTCCCCCCTCCATCTCCACCTCCCCCTCCCCCTCCCCCTCCCCCCTCCATTTCCACCACCCCCTCCCCCTCCCACCTCCATCTCCACCTCCCCTCCCCCCTCCATCTCCAGCTCCCCCTCCCCCCTCCCCCTCCCCCCTCCATCTCCACCTCCATCTCCCCCCTCCATTTCCACCACCCCCTCCCCCTCCCCCCTCCATCTCCACCTCCCCTCTCCCCTCCATCTCCCCCTCCCCCCTCCCCCTCCATCTCCCCCTCCCCCTCCCCCTCCCCCTCCATCTCCACCTCCGCCTCCATCTCCCCCTCCCCCCTCCCCCTCCATCTCCCCCTCCCCCTCCCCCTCCCCCCTCCCCCCTCCATCTCCCCCTCCCCCCTCCCCCTCCATCTCCACCACCACCTCCCCCCTTCCCCCTCCATCTCCACCTCCCCCTCCCCCCTCCCCCTCCATCTCCACCACCCCCTCCCCCTCCCTCCTCCATCTCCACCTCCCCCTCCCCCCTCCCCCCCCATTTCCACCACCCCAACCACCTCCCCCTTTCACTCTCTTTCTCCTTCTTTCTCTCTCTATCCCTTCCCCTTTCTCTCTCTATCTCTCTCTTTCCCTCCCCCCTCTCTCTCTCTCTTTCTCTCTCTCTTTCCCTCTCTCTTTCTATCTCAATCTCTCTCTAATCCACCTTATCTCTCTTTCTCTCTCTCTTACGCTCTCTCTCCCCCTCCCCCCCCTCTCTCTCTTCCCCATACCCCCCCTCTCTCTCTCCCACCCTCCCCCTCTCTCTCTCTCTCTTCCCCATACCCCCCCGCTCTCTCTACCACCCCCCCTCTCTCTCTCCCACCCCCCCTCTGTCTCTCTCTCTTCCCCTTACCCCCCCTCTCTCTATTTCCACCCCCCCTCTGTCTCTCTCTCTCCCCCTTACCCCCCCTCTATAAACCCCCCCCAGCCGCCTTGCAGCGGCGCTCCGCAGAGCTGCCGCAACCCACCCCTCTTCACCCCTCCATGTGCAGCGCCAGCCCCTCGTGCCGCACCGGCGACGCCCGCCCCGCCAGCCACCCCCGCGACTGCCAATCTCGCCCCCGTGGCCATCCCCCGACTGCCCCCGTCGCCCAACTCTGCCAACCACCCTCCGCCCCGGCACCTGCACCCCTCTGCCCGTGACGCGGCGCCACCACCTGCCTGCCCGCTCGTGGCGCGATGCCACCGACCGCCCGCCCGCAGCGCGGCACCACCGACCGCCCGCTCGTAGCACGATGCCACCACCCGCTCGCCTCGAACCCCCTCTCCCTTGCACCACCCTCTAACCCTCCCCTCTCACCCCCGCCCGCCCCACCCCCTCCACACAGCCCTGCCCCCCACCTCCCCCGCCTCGCCCCCCACCTCCCCCGCCCTGCACCCCCTCACCCCCCGCCCCCTCTCCCATCACCCCCCTCCCCGCCCCGCCTCCCTCTCCCCTCACCCCCCGCACCGCCATCGGGAAGCCCCCCCCACAGCCACCAAAAAAAAAAACCTAACCTAACCCTTGGCTTAGACTAACCTAGGTTAGGTTAGACACATTAGGTTCGGTTTCGGTTAGTCTAACCTAGGGTTAGTCTACCTTAAGTTAGATAACTAACCTTTAGTTAGTCATTAATTGTAGTTAGTACATTCAGTTAAGTTAGTATTAACCTACATTAGGTTAGTTTAACCTTAGCTCAATTAGTATAACTGTTAGTTAGTTACTCTAACTAGGTTAGTTGAACTAACTATGGTCAGTCTAACCATCACTAGGCTAGGTTAGACTAATTGATTAGCATCTAACTTGACAACTAGGTTACTTAACCTAACTAGATTAACTTGGTTCCAACCCCTCAGTTGGACTTCAAGTCCATTCACACCACCCTTAGGCCCCCACCCCAAGGTCAATTTTACCCCTACATTAACCCCTCATAACTCATCCATTTAAGACCCAAACTGAACCCCATTTGAACCCAGATTTCACACATGGAAACACCACATTACGGGGTATTTTTCCAGCCCATTGCATGTTGAGATATTGAGCTCCACTCGCGATATGCCAGGGTGATTGTTGTGCATTTATGTCACCGACTTGTTAGCTGCAGATGCGGTTGGTACCCACGAATAATAGCTGGATGACAGCTACCCTTATCTACTCTAGTTTGTGGCTCAGTTAGTATGCCACCTTAGTTAGTTGAGTTTGGTTTGAGACCCACATATAGGGTTCTTCTATTTCTTTGTACTAGAGTTCTTTTGGCTTTCACAACTAAGAAGAGGAAAACTGTTTTTAGCCTCCACCTGTGTGTGTATTCCCCCATTATGTATGTGAGAAAGCCGCAAGTGACTCTCCTTCCCTCTCTCCCACTATCTTCACATGGTATCAGAGCCTTGTTCATGGTAAGGAGCTCAAGAAAGCAAACCCAGTTCGCGGTGTCCTGGTAAGAGGACCAGTGTTGCTTTCCTATTTCGAGTTTGGGAGCAAATCTCTGCAGGTAGCACAGCCAGAAGTGCAAGAGTGCACTGTCTCAGATTGAGACGCCCTTCGTGGTGTGGCGAGACCCACATATAGGGTTCTTCTATTTCTTTGTACTAGAGTTCTTTTGGCTTTCACAACTAAGAAGAGAAAAACTGTTTTTAGCCTCCACCTGTGTGTGTATTCCCCCATTGTGTATGTGAGAAAGCCGCAAGTGAGCCTCCTTCCCTCTCTCCCACTATCTTCACATGGTATCAGAGCCTTGTTCGTGGTAAGGAGCTCAAGAAAGCAAACCAAGTTTGCGGTGTCCTGGTAAGAGGACCAGTGTTGCTTTCCTATTTCGAGTTTGGGAGCAAATCTCTGCAGGTAGCATAGCCAAAAGTGCAAGAGTGCACTGTCTCAGATTGAGATGCCCTTCGTGGTGTGGCGAGAGTGCAGTATATGCTGCGGGACTAGGCGAAGCCCTTGGTGACTTTATTTTTTTGATTCGAGGCCATCCGTTTTGAAGGCGGAAAATCTTCGCAGGCACTCAAAAAAAGCCCTATTTTTGCTGTGCGACCACTGCTCGGCTAGTCGGTGAAAAGTTGCCGCAGAAATTGCATCGTATGCCTATGTGCAGAGATATTGAGAGTTGCAGAATCATGCTTGTTGCCTGTTGATGCAAAATCGTCACTAGGAAGTGACTGTGTGGTCAAATACCACTTTTGTCAGTTTTGCAGAACTGCCCGTGTGAGGCAAAGCTGTGTTTTTTGCAGTGACATTATATTTTGCGGTGTTCTGTAATGGCATCTGATTCTCTTTCACAGATTGTCACTGAAAAGCTTGACAAGAACAACTTCCAGGCATGGAAGTTTAGAATGACGAATTTCCTTATGGGAAAAGGCTATTGGGAGTTCATTACAGGAAATGAAGAAGAACCTGTTCTTCCTAATGTTCCCAATCAATAGGAAATGCAGGCATTTAAAGGATGGCATGAGAGAGCCAGGAAAGTTATGTACTGGCTGTCTATCAGTATTTCGGACTCCATGATTGTGCATATTCAGGATGCAAGTAAGCCAAAGGAGGCATGGGATACTTTGGCAAAAATGTACAGTGCAAGCCAGGAAAATGTAGCTCAAATAGGAGTTGCACAATGTGCAGAGAGAAAATTTGAGCATAAACGACTACCACATGAAGGTGAAGAAAATTGCAGATGCACTTGCTTCCATTGGGTCGCCAGTGGAAGATGATGATCTAGTTTCTGTGACCTTGAATGGTCTAGGAAAGGATTATGCACAGTTCCGGACATCCATTACCGTCCGTCAAAAATTTCCTGATTTTGAAGAGTTGTTTGCTCTTCTAATTTCTGAAGAGCAAAGAAATGGGGGTGCATCGTCTTCAAGAGGAACTTCAAAAGAAACTGTCTTCTACTCAAATGCTGGCAGAGGTAGAGGCAGAGGTAGAGGAGGCCGATCTGCAGGCCGTGGTAGAAATTAGAATATGCAACAAACTCAAGAAAACCAGTCCTATGCAGGAGGACGTGGTAACTCTAGAGGCAGGGGGAGCCAAAGAGGCCGTGATGGATGGCAGAGAGGCCAAAATGCAAACAACAATGTTGAATGCTACTATTGTGGTAGAATGGGTCATATGGCTAAGGACTGCTACAAAAAGCAGAATGACATTATGAATGGAAAATTGCAGCAAGGCAATTATGCATCTTCCAGTAGATAGGGTGATGACAGAAATGAGCATCTATTTATGGTGGAACATATGACCAATTCTGTGACAAGTACAGAAGAACGAAATGATGTGTGGTATGTTGACTCAGGTGCATCAAACCACATGACAGGTCATGCAGAATGGATGCAAGATGCAAGGAAAATGGAAAAGCCAGGATTTGTGGAGACTGGTGATGATACTGCACATCCTATTGTGCAGATTGGTAAAATTCCTTTGTCTATGCAGGATGGGAAAAAGAAATACCTGTGCGATGTATTTCATGTCCCGAACATCACCAAGAACCTGGTTTCTGTTGGTCAAATGGTTGAGCAGGGCTTGCAGGTCAGATTTAATCCTCATGGATGCTTTGTTGAGGATATGAAAAATAACGGTCGCTTGATAGCAAAAGGAAAGAAGAAGGGCAGTATGTTTACGTTGGATGCGGACATGCCTGAATTGAGTGCAGCAATGTTTGCACATGGGACCGGTGTAGTTGCAGATATTGATATCTGGCACAAACGCATTGGTCATGTTAATATACAACGACTTAAATCAATGCAAGCCCAAAATATTGTTGCAGGATTGCCTAAATTCAAGGTTGCAGAAATGCACAAGATTTGTGAAGCCTGTCAATTTGGGAAACAGGAAAGGAAACCTTTTCCTAGGCATGTTCAAGAGAGTAAAAAGCCATTGGAATTAATCCACTCTGATGTGTGGACTACTAAAGCTGCATCTATTGGAGGCTGTCACTATTTTGTCACATTTATTGATGACTTCAGCAGAAAACTTTGGGTGTATTTTATGAAAAAGAAAAGTGAAGTGTTTGGGCACTTCAAAGCTTTTAAAGCTATGGTTGAAAAAGAAACAGGCCTGCAAATAAAATGCCTAAGGTCAGATGGAGGGGGAGAGTACCTCTCAAATGAGTGTGCAAGGTTCTTGCAGGAGCATGGTATAAAGTAGCATTATTCATGCAGTCATACCCCACAGCAAAATGGAATTGCAGAAAGGAAAAACAGGCATATTGGAGAGGTATCTCGGGCCATGCTATATGAAAAAGATCTACCAGATTATTATTGGGCTGAAGCAGTTGATACAGCAGTTTATATAATGAACAAGACTCCCACTGCAGCAATACATGGCATGACGCCAGAGGAGATGTATACTGGTAGGAAACCAGACATTTCTCATTTGAAAATTTTTGGTTGCATTGCCTATGTTCATGTGCCAGATGAGTTGAGGTCCAAGTTGGATCCAAAAGCTGAGAAGTGCATCTTTATTGGTTATTCTCTACAGCAGAAAGGGTATAGATGCTATAACCCTTCTACACGTAAGTTCACAGTGAGCAGAGATGTTGTTTTTGATGAGATGAGCAGCTGGTATAAACCAGTAAATGTAATGATTGAGGTAGATGCACAAAATGGTAATGCTGCACAGAATTAACAGCAGCAATCACAAAATATTAGTGGACCTGGAGTGTCCTCTAGCAGCGGTTCACATACTTCGCCATGGATAGGCAGATTGAGATCAGGAGAATCTCCTCAAAGCAATGTAGAGAGTGGTATGCAGGTATCACGAAAAGGAAAAGAGAAGGTAGATCAGCCCATGTTTGATGTGAATGCAGGTCACTCTTATGTGGATGGTGAATCCAATGGCTCAGAACAGAGCATTGATGATGAGTTGGGTATTCCTTCTGTTGTTACACCTGGAGTAAGGAAGACCAGGGATGTTTTGAGAGCACCTGGAAGTGAGCCTATTTTGCGCAGGTCTACCAGGGTTAGGTATCCTGTGGATAGGCTGAAATATGATGGATTTATAGCCATTCACTATGCCTATATGGTCAAAGTGATACATGAACCAGAACCCACTTCTTTTGAGCAAGCCATGGGAAATGAAAAATGGGAGAAAGCCATGGATGAAGAAATGGATGCCTTGGAAGCAAATGCTACATGGGAATTGGTGCCTTTGCCTAAGGACAAGAATGCAATTGGCTGTAAGTGGGTTTATAAGATCAAGCACAATGCAGATGGTTCTGTGAATAGATACAAGGCAAGATTAGTTGTCAAGAGGTATGCACAGACATATGGCATTGATTATGAAGAAACTTTCAGTCCGGTTGCAAGGATGGCAACCGTAAGAGCAGCCATTGCTATGGCTGCATCAAAGGGATGGTCTTTACATCAGATGGATGTAAAGAATGCCTTCTTGCATGGTGATTTGCAAGAAGAGGTCTTTATGGCACAGCCAACAAGTTATGTTCATGCTATTCATCCTGAGTTTGTTTGCAGGTTGAAGAAAGCCTTGTATGGCTTGAAGCAAGCACCTAGAGCATGGTCTGACAAGATAGAACAGTATCTTGTCACTATTGGCTTTCAGATTTCCAAGGTAGATTTCTCTCTCTATGTGAGAAAAACAGAGAAAGGGATTATGCTGCTTGTCATTTATGTTGATGATTTGATCATCATAGGTGATAGTGATGAAGATATCCTTCATGTGAAAATGCTATTGAGGCAGAAGTTTGAGATGAAGGATTTGGGAGAGCTATGTTATTTCTTGGGCATTGACGTGATTAGATCACCAAGTGGGATACAGCTCTTGCAGAGGCAGTATGGATTGGACATGCTATCCAAATATGGGATGACAGGCTGTAAGCTTATTTCAGTTTCTTTGGAGCAGAATGTGAAGTTGAGCACAGATGCAGGTGAGCTTCTGGAAGACCCTACTATGTACAGACGCATAGTAGGAAGTTTGATTTACATGACTATTACCAGGCCAGATTTAAGCTATGCTGTTGGATTGGTAAGTCAGTTTATGCAGGCTCCAAGGAAACCGCATTTGGATGCGGCTAGATGCATACTCAGGTATGTGAAGTCCACATTGCAGTATGGACTATTTTATGAGGCTGGGGTTCAGATACAGTTGCATGGATACACTGATGCTGATTGGGCTAGTAGTATTTCTGACAGACGATCTACCAGTGGATATGTGTTCTCTTTTAGGAGTGCTGCAGTCACTTGGAGCAGCAAGAAATAGCCTAGAGTTGCATTGTTGAGCACAGAGGCTGAGTACAGGGGTGCAGCAATGGCTGCATGTGAGGTAGCTTGGTTGCATAAGCTACTTTATGATATGCGTCAGTCTACAGATGGGCCAGTTGTCATTTATTGTGACAACATGAGCAGTATACACTTGGCAAAGAACCCAGTCTTTCATGCTAGAATAAAGCACATTGAGGTGCATTATCACTATGTGCGGGAGAAGGTTTTACTAGGTCTTATTGATCTAGTTTATGTCAGCACAGAGGATCAGGTAGCTGACATATTCACGAAAGCATTGGGCATAGAGAAGTTGCGCAAGTTCAGAGACCTGCTTGGTGTGCAGGAATTGGGATTGAGCTCGAGGGGGAGTGTTGAGATATCGAGCTCCACTCGCGATATGCCAGGGTGACTGTTGTGCATTTATGTCACCGACTTGTTAGCTGCAGATGCGGTTGGTACACCGCCCACGAATAATAGCTGGATGATAGCTATCCTTATCTACTCTAGTTTGTGGCTCAGTTAGTATGCCACCTTAGTTAGTTGAGTTTGGTTTGAGACCCACATATAGGGTTCTTCTATTTCTTTGTACTAGAGTTCTTCTGGCTTTCACAACTAAGAAGAGGAAAACTGTTTTCAGCCTCCACCTGTGTGTGTATTCCCCCATTGTGTATGTGAGAAAGCTGCAAGTGAGACTTCTTCCCTCTCTCCCACTATCTTCACATTGCACACCATTTTAGCATCCATAGCACTCGTTCATTTGCACCCCCATGTGGGCCTCATTTTGCACTAATTCACTTGTATTTTCAAGCCATGACCTCCGATTAATGCTTCATCTGCACCGGCACATTTCCCTACACACGTAGGACAATCTTAGGCACATTATTACCACGATGGCCCCTACACAAACTAACACCACTCTAACTCTCCTAACAAAGCTACATCCACACCCGCACTTCGTGTAGCAACACCCTTGGCAAATCATGCACAATTTGCATGCAGCTACGTTCCGGCCAATGCCTTCGACTCCAACGCTCGCCACATCTGCACATATCTCCACTGCAACAATCGCCCCCACCAATCCTCTACACCTAAATCCCCCCTTGAGATTCAACCACTCCCTCTAACTCCTCCACACCCCAACATGGCTGGACGCCGTCATGACAATGATGGGCATATCGAGCTCGATGCAGAGGCTGACAACTTCTTCAATCAACAAAATCACAACAATCAAGGCTGACACCCCTTGGGAAAACTGGAACTTCCCAAATATAATGGTAGGGGAGACCCAGCCCGCTTCCTCCAGCATTTTGATGCCGCATGTCGAGCAGGTGGTGATCAATCCCATGAAACCAAGGTGGCTTGGTTTCCAATGGCCTTAACTGATTAAGCGTTAGAATGGTACCTCGACCTTCTTGTGGAAGAACGTGCCACATGGGACCTACTTCAAACCGAATTCAAACGATGCCTTCAAACAGAGAGGCTACAAGATGATCCTGCTCTCCAACTCAGCAAGATCAAATAAGGCCGGAGAGAAGATGTACGCACATACATGGGAAAGATGAAGAGATTGATCGCCAAATGTGACCCACGCCCAGATGCAAAGTACCTCATGGCATGGTTCATAGCAGGTCTAAGAAAGAAAATAAAAAAGGATATGAAAAAGATAAGTAGCTATGAAACATTCAGTGCTACTCATGCGGCAGCCATTGACATCAAAGATGGCATGACAGACTCAGACACTATCAGTGATGATGGCAGATCAAATACATGAGATAAGCACTCAAAAAAGGGTAAATCAAAGGACACTACCGAAACATCCAATGAAGATCGCCTAGAGGCCATGACCTTGAAGCTAAAAGAAGATATGATGCAGGCCATGGATCAAAAACTCCACTTGTCTCAGCCACCAAATCAAACATATCCACGGTGAGAAAATGTCTGGTGTCCACACTGCCTGGCAAATCCTATGTCAAATGAATGCCCGGTCCTCAGAGCCACGATCACTGCACAAGCAAATCCACCGCCACGGTTGTGGTGCCATATATGCGTCGTCGGCGGGCATGATGAGAACAGTTGCATCTTCAACATGCGCAACAATCCGCCTCGACCTCCACAATACCAAGCGACACTCATGCCAGTATACCGGCACTGGCACAAGTGCCACTAGCTCCGA
Source organism: Dipteris shenzhenensis (assembly GCF_047967505.1). NCBI lineage: Eukaryota > Viridiplantae > Streptophyta > Polypodiopsida > Gleicheniales > Dipteridaceae > Dipteris > Dipteris shenzhenensis. The sequence continues at coordinate 26,485,192 of NC_141623.1, forward strand.
GGCTAAATCCTATTCCCGTTCGGACACAAGTCCCACAACTACTCAGGAATCCAAATCCACGACCATATCCAAGAGCACCAAATCTAGCTCCTTAGGCAGTTCCCATACATCAATTACAAGCCGAGGAAGTAGACTCGCTATTTGAGTATGAAGCAAAGTACCCACTGTACTATGTAGAAGGTGCAGAGGGTCTTATACCAGTTTATGCCAATCAAGTACAACCCAACACATTTCACGCACCAATCAAGTGTTACGGTTGTGGAGAAAATCATCGGATTGCAGAGTGCCCTCATTGTGGTAGCCCAGCTACTTAATCTCTTATTAGGCCTTAAGAAATGGCATTGAGAAGCCTGTGTCAATCTCTGTGGAGAATGCCACCAGTGGAGAATGGCAGTGGTGCCAATCTCATACCATGACCTGAAAACATGCACAAGGAATGCTAAACTCACATGTGCATTCTTCTATGTAGTGATCACTGTCTCTGCTGTGTAGAGATCATATGGAATTGTGTCAATCTATGTGGAGATTGATATTGTGTATATTTGCTTGCTGTGTTGGTATAGTTTTTCATAATGCATATATAAGTTGCTTCGCCTTCGTTATTTTGTTAATAGACTTTGCATTGTGGTTGTAATATTTCCTACTACAGTTATGATTTTCTATTATACATTTCATTGTGTCCTTGGTTCTTTTGTTAACAGAACACAAATTGAGCTTGTTCATTTTGGACCCATTGCTAAAGTACCTAAAAATGAGCCTTCTCCACCTCTACATGCGGGTATGGAGCTTCTTTGATTTGAGGCTCAGGAGTTGATGTGGATGCTTAGCGGAGGTGGAGGCACTTATGCTTTCTTTTTCAGAAGTCGCTTTGGTTGGATTGGAATGTTAGGGTCCTTGGTGGCCTCTTTTTGTTGGCGTGTAATTACATTGACAGGTTGTGACTTTACACTTGCCGGACCCAGACTTTGATGGTCCACCCCAATGATGCCAATGGGGACATCAGGCTTAACCTCTATTTGTTCTGGGACCTTATTTTTCATGGGACAATCCATAGCTTATGACCCAATCCATGACTTGGACCCACAAAGTATTGATACTATACTCGAGCCTTTGTTCCAACAACAGACTCCACAACAGAATGTACTGCCACGTCAACTTGAAGGAGCTACACTCTCTAGCATCCTGAGTTGCCCTGTGTCAATTCCGATCGGAATCCTCCTACAGAACTATCCCAATCTCTGGGAGAGTTTCAAAGGATGGGTTGAACTCGCAAATCCCCCTCCACCTATGAATGACATTGAAGATATCCCTGTGCGGATGGGTGAGAGAGATGACATATGCAACATTACTGTGCCTTTGATCCACAAGGCATATAATGAAGTCCAAGCCATAATGGATGGTGGAGCAGGTGTCAATGTCCTATCAAAGGAGCTTTACGAAGAATGGGGTCTCCCACCAATGCAAAAGGCTAATTTCAAGATACGCCTTGCCAATGATTCACGATCTAAACCCTTGGGAATAGTGAATGGCGTGTCCACAAAGATCGCAGGAGTCTGCTTTTCCCTTCAATTAAAAATCTTGGTCTCCCCAAAAAATCCTATCAAATCTTGCCGGGACGTCCTTGGTTACAGGAAGCATCAGTCCTCCATGACTGGGGAACTGAGACTGACAATCTAGAATCGAGACACTGTAATCAGGGTGAATGTGGGGGCAGGAGCTATTAAACCAATTGTGCCTAGAGCATTGGATGACACATCTTCCACGACAATCTCGAGCAAATCAGCTCCCTTGCAATAGCATGCCATAGCAGGTGACTCACAAAGCAATGTCAATAACTGGATACAAACATTGGCAACCATCAACAACTGCCATTCATTAGACCCCATCTTCTCACAAATAGATGCTAATGCACTACAGGTCGATCCTCCACTAACACATGAAGAACCAACCGATCTAGAGATGCCATTCTTTATGGCTGACCTCGAGTGGGATTATGAACCTGAAGAAGGTACCCATACCAATGATGACTCAGATTTTCCTTGGGACCTTCAAATAGAGGCTGCAAATGCTGAAATTGAAGATCAAATCTTTGATAATGACTTAGCCATTCTGCATGCCCTAATGGTAGTCGAGCTCCCAAAAGTTGAACCTCCATAGTTGAATAACAGTAGAAGATCCCGCAAGAAAGCTGAAGGAGGAAATTGCAGAAAAGCCAAGGTGAGCACTTCAATGAATTCGAACGAGTCCAAACAAGGATTGTCGAATTGTACCTTGCAAAGTCAGCTCCCTCAAAATTAGAACCACCGCCTCTCAAATGGTCCCTTGAGGGATTGGAAGGCATATGTGCAGCAAATGAACCCTTACTTGGAAACACCTTACCAGTGGACAAGTTACCCGATAGTTCCCAACGTAAGAAGTTTTAAAAATATAAGCCACATGTGCGGATGAAGCTCGATCAAGAGACTTCAGAAAAAGAAAGAAAAGAAGAGCCTAACAAATTAATAAATGCAACTATGCCACCCAGTACAAATGACACATGTCAGGCTAGTTCAACCCCATCAGAGGCCCAGTGCCAGAATATTTCAAGAATTATACAAGTGGTAGTGCGCCAATAGCAATGCCAAGACCACTCAGAGAATTTGAAGTTCAAGAAACCGACAGCATTGGAGAAACTCCAATCTATGAGGGACCAGCAAAAACATGCACAATAAACCTCGCCCTTGAAGGGGAGGAAGAAAAATTGGTTTTCATTTAGGAAACAGCTCCGTCAAGAAGATGAAATCAAACTCAAAGAACTCCTAATGGAATACCGTGATTGCCTAGCATGGTCATACAAAGAGACGAAAGGAATTTCACCAGAAGTGGCAATACACACAATACCTATAAGGGAAGGTGCTCACCCTAAGGTATGTGGACCTTATTGCACAAATCCTAAATATGGCACCATGGTTTATGACGAGCTAGAAAAACTCCTAGATGCCGGATTCATCTATGAGATAGAGCACACTGATTGGGTTTCACCCATTATCATTGTGCCTAAATGCAACAAGAAGCTCAGAATATGCGTAAACTTAAAAAATGTGAATGTTGCCACAATTAGGGATCACTATCCCCTACTCTTAACAAAAACAGTGTTGGAAAAGGTGGCAGGATTCAAAATATATAGTTTCTTAGATGGCTTCAGTGGCTATAACCAAGTGCAAATTGCTCCTCAAGACCAATCAAAAATAGCATTGGCTACATAATGGGGTATTTTTGCATATCGAGTCATGCCATTCGGCCTTTGTAATGCCCCGGCCACATTCCAGCGAGTCATGTTCACAGCTTTCAAGTCATTTTTGAATAAGTTTTTACAGGTGTTCTTGGATGATTTGTGCATCCACTCAAACAAACAGGACCACTTCAAATGTCTTGAAGAAGTACTAATCAAATGCAGGGAGTATGGCATCTCCCTAAATCCAACAAAATGCTAGTTCATGGTCACCCACGGAGTTGTTTTGGGACACATCGTCTCTCAACATGGGATTGCAACTGACATGGACAGAATCAAAATCATCATGGAATTGCCTCTTCCTACAAATTCCAAAGGTGTACAGGTCTTTATGGGACATGCCGGCTATTATAGAAGATTTATATTGTGGTATGCCATGATAGCTAGACCACTTTACAAATTATTAGTGGAGTTCTTATGGACCGAAGAGTGTGACCAAGCCTTTGAGCTTTTAAAGTGGCACCTAATCACATCACCCATCCTTATATCTGCCAATTGGGATATTGATTTTCATGTTCATATTGATGGATCCAAGTATGCAATTGGGGGAGTGTGCTTTTTTCAACCTAGTGAACATAAGAAAGACTACCCCGTCTACTTCGCCAGTCGACAACTCAATGATGCAGAGATCAGCTATACAACCACAGAAAGAGAAGCCCTTACAATGGTGTATAGTGTAAAGAAATTTTGGCACTATCTATTGGCAAATGATTTTGTCTTCTACACCGACCATCAAGCATTGCTTTATCTTGTGAACCGTCCATGTACCATAGGAAGAATAGCCAGATGGCTCTTCTTGCTGCAAGAATTCAACTTCAAAATCGTGGTCCGCAAAGGTGCCCAACACTACATTGCCGATCACATGTCTCAAGTCAAGTCAGGAGAAGAAGCCACTAGAGTAGAAGACAACTTACCAGATGCCACACTATTTCAAATAGATGCTATTCCAGAGTGGTGTGGAGATATCATTGGGTACTTGATGGCAGGAAGACCACCCCCTGACATGAAAGTAGTAGACGCTAGAAAATTGATTCTAAAGGCTGCACCCTATCAACTCATTGTAGGACAACTGTACAAGATGGGCAAGGACTAGATATTAAGAAGATGTGTAATGCCTCATGAGATCCTGCCAATCTTGAGTGAAGTCCATGAAGGCCTTATAGGAGGACACTTCCAAGGGGAAGCCACAGCAAGAAAAGTTCTCCTCGCAGGCTACTGGTGGCCAACACTGTGGGCAGATGCCTATGAATATGTAAAAGGCTGTGATGTATGCCAACGGACTATTAAACCACAACGCAAAGACTTCAATCCCCTAACACCAATTGTTGCACAACAACCATTTGAAAAATGGGGGATTGACTATGTGGGTCCCATACATCCAACAGCAAAAGGAACACAGGCACACTACATCATTGTGGCCACTGATTACTTTACAAAATGGGCTGAAGCTAAAGCAGTCAGAAAGGCAGATGCCAGAAGCACAGCAAGATTCTTATATGAAAATGTGATCACCTGATTCGGATGCCCCATTGAAATTGTGTCGGATAGAGGCACACATTTTGTCAATGAGGTAATCCAAGAACTCTTGTCTGGCTTCATGGTAATCCATAGAAAAAGCACACCCTACTACCCCCAAGGGAATGGACTAGTAGAATCCACAAACAAAATAATATGCATTATCCTCACCAAGGTAGTAGAACCACGGCATTCTGATTGAGTAGAGAAATTGAATGTAGCCTTATGGGGATACCGAACCACATTCAAGGTCAGTACAGGGAACACACCTTTTCAATTGGTGTTCAGCCTTGAAGCTGTGGTGCCACTCAAATTTGTAATACCAAGTCTACGCATCGCAGTACAAGAATGCATGGGTGACCATGAATCCTTGAAAGAAAGGCTCTATAAGTTGGAAAAGCATACAAAGACAAGACTAGTCACCTACCATGCCATGACAACAGAAAAACGCAGAAGAAAGGCATGGTTTGATAGAAATCTGAAAGCTAAAGACATCAAGGAAGGTGACTTAGTCCTGTTATACAATGCCAAAGTACACAAGGGGAAACTGAAGTATCTAGGTCAAGGACCATACCGAGTATGAAAGATGAATCCCATCGGAGCTGTGCTACTTGAAACATTGGATGGAGTCCAATTCAACACAACAATAAACGGGAGCCGATTGAAGTGCTACTACATCAACACGCAAGCCATCCCCGACAAAAATGAAGATTTGGGAAACCAAGTCTTCCTTGGTTAGGATTAGATTGTATCACGAGCACTGACTTGCATATGTGCGTCTTCGCACATATAGGTAGCATCAATCGATTTTACCTAGAGCTCAAAAGTGATGAATGAGTTCTAGCTGCCCTATGAAAATTCCAGCAAAAAAAGCATATAGTTAGTCCCTACTTAGCTACTAGGTCACGTGCACTCACACACTTTTGCTTAGACACATAGATGATTGCATGAATAATTGAACTGCTCACTTTCATTCCACACTCTCAAAGGATGTATAAAAAAAGATCTCTTCCACACACACATAGAAAGTTCATACCTGCATGCCAATCAATCTAATGATCAATGGTACACTACATGCACATGGATGCAGGTTCAAAAAAGATGCCGCCACTAAAGAGGATGCACAGAAAGAGCCCACCGCCTCAACCACGCGACCCCCTGTAGAGTTCGCAGCCATCTACATCCTCTCAACCATGGAGACCACAGGCATTCCTGGTCCAAAGTGATAGCTCCAAGAAGATTCAGTGCATGACTAAGCATAACAAACGCGTAAAATTCCACACCTATTGGCTATAATTATAAAAAAAGAACTACAAGAAAGAGAAATGACTCTGCCCCAGTCACCAAAACCAATTGAGGAGTTGGACATACCCTTCTCACCAGTATGGGAGCCATCACCAACTTCTCCAACTATCACATTGATAAGTGTAGATGCCTTAGCAAAGGTACCTATTTTGGAGGTCGGGATTGCAGAATTGCCCCACGAGATGCTACAGCTCGGTGCACAACTGCAACCAATAAGTCTCCCCCAACAACACCAACCCGAGCTCGTGATAAGGTCGGCACCCAAATTGGAGGAAAGATCGACACCAGTGTGAAGATTGTGGGAGAGAGGGAAGGAGTCTCACTTGAGGCTTTCTCACAATCACAATGGGGGAATACACACAAAGGTGGAGGCTGAAAACAGTTTTCCTCTTCTTAGTTGTGAAAGCCAAAAGAACTCTAGTACAAAGAAATAGAAGAACCCTATATGTGGGTCTCAAAACAAACTCAACTAACTAAGGTGGCATACTAACTGAGCCACGAACTAGTGTAGATAAGGATAGCTGTCATCCAGCTATTATTCGTGGGCGGTGTACCAACCGCATCTCCAGCTAACAAGTCGGTGACATAAATGCACAACAGTCACCCTGGCATATCGCGAGTGGAGCTCGATATCTCAACACTCCCCCTCGAGCTCAATCCCAATTCCTGCACACCAAGCAGGTCTCTGAACTTGCGCAGCTTCTCTGCGCCCAATGCTTTTGTGAAGATGTCAGCTACCTGATCCTCTGTGCTGACATAAACTAGATCAATAAGACCTAGTAACACTTTCTCCCGCACATAGTGATAATGCACCTCAATGTGCTTTGTTCTAGCATGAAAGACTGGGTTCTTTGCCAAGTGTATACTGCTCATGTTGTCACAATAAATGACAACTGGCCCATCTGTAGACTGATGCATATCATAAAGTAGCTTATGCAACCAAGCTACCTCACATGCAGCCATTGCTGCACCCCTGTACTCAGCCTCTGTGCTCGACAAGGCAACTGTAGGCTGTTTCTTGCTGCTCCAAGTGACTGCAGCACTCCCAAAAGAGAACACATATCCACTGGCAGATCGTCTATCTGAAATGCTACCAGCCCAATCAGCATCAGTGTATCCATGCAACTGTATCTGAACCCCAGCCTCATAAAATAGTCCATACTGCAATGTGGACTTCACATACCTGAGTATGCGTCTAGCCGCATCCAAATGCGGTTTCCTTGGAGCCTGCATAAACTGACTTACCAACCCAACAGCATAGAGCTCAAATCTGGCCTGGTAATAGTCATGTAAATCAAACTTCCTACTATGCGTCTGTACATAGTAGGGTCCTCCAGAAGCTCACCTGCATCTGCGCTCAGCTTCACATTCTACTCCAAAGGAACTGAAATAGGCTTACAGCCTGTCATCCCATATTTGGACAGCATGTCCAATCCATACTGCCTCTGTAAGAGCTGTATCCCACTTGGTGATCTAATCACCTCAATGCCCAACAAATAACGCAGCTCTCCCAAATCCTTCATCTCAAACTTCTGCCTCAATAGCATTTTCACATGAAGGATATCTTCATCACTATCACCTGTGATGATCAAATCATCAACATAAATGACCAACATCATAATCCCTTTCTCTGTTTTTCTCACATAGAGTGAGAAATCTGCCTTGGAAATCTGAAAGCCAATAGTGACAAGATACTATCCTATCTTGTCAGACCATGCTCTAGGTGCTTGCTTCAAGCCATACAAGGCTTTCTTCAACCCTGCAAACAAACTCGGGATGAATAGCATGAACATAACCTGCTGGCTGCTCCATAAAGACCTCTTCTTGCAAATCACCATGCAAAAAGGCATTCTTTACATCCATCTGATGTAAAGACCATCCCTTTGATGCAGCCATAGCAATGGCTGCTCTTACGGTTGCCATCCTTGCAACTGGGCTGAAAGTTTCTTCATAATCAATGCCATATGTCTGTGCATACCCCTTGACAACTAATCTTGCCTTGTATCTATTCACAGAACCATCTGCATTGTGCTTGATCTTATAAACCCACTTACAGCCAATTGCATTCTTGTCTTTAGGCAAAGGCACCAATTCCCATGTAGCATTAGCATCCAAGGCATCCATTTCTTCATCCATGGCTTTCTCCCATTTTTCATTTCCCATGGCTTGCTCAAAAGAAGTGGGTTCTGGTTCCTGTATCACTTTGACCATATAGGCATAGTGAATGGCTGTAAATCCATCATATTTCAGCCTATCCACAGGATACCTAACCCTGGTAGACCTGCGCAAAATAGGCTCACTTCCAGGTGCTCTCAAAACATCCCTGGTCTTGCTTACTGCAGGTGTAACAATAGAAGGAATACCCAACTCATCATCAATGCTCTGTTCTGAGCCACTGGATTCACCATCCACACAAGAGTGACCTGCATTCACATCAAACATGGGCTGATCTACCTTCTCTTTTCCTTTTCGTGATACCTGCGTACCACTCTCTGCATTGCTTTGAGGGGATTCTCCTGATCTCAATCTACCTGTCCATGGCGAAGTATGTGAACCACTGCTAGAGGACACTCCAGGTCCACTGATATTTTGTGATTGCTGCTGTGCATTCTGTGCAGCATTACCATTTTGTGCATCTACATCAATCATCACATTTACTGGTTTATACCAGCTGCTCATCTCATCAAAAACAACATCTCTGCCCACTGTGAACTTACGTGTAGAAGGGTTATAGCATCTATACCCTTTCTGCTGCGCAGAGAATAACCAATAAAGATGCACTTCTCAGCTTTTGGATCCAACTTGGACCTCAACTCATCTGGCACATGGACATAGGCAATGCAACCAAAAATCTTCAAATGAGAAATATCTGGTTTCCTACCAGTATACATCTCCTCTGGTGTCATGCCATGTATTGCTGCAGTGGGAGTCCTGTTCATTATATAGACTGCTGTAGCAACTGCTTCAGCCCAATAATAATCTGGTAGATCTTTTTCATTTAGCATAGCCCGAGATACCTCTCCAATATGCCTATTTTTTCTTTCTGCAATTCCATTTTGCTGTGGGGTATGACTGCATGAATATTGCTGCTTTATACCATGCTCCTGCAAGAACCTTGCAAACTCATTTGAGAGGTACTCTCCCCCTCCATCTGACCTTAGGCATTTTATTTGCAGGCCTGTTTCTTTTTCAACCATAGCTTTGAAAGCTTTGAAGTGTCCAAAAACTTCACTTTTCTTTTTCATAAAATACACCCATAGTTTTCTGCTGAAGTCATCAATAAATGTGACAAAATAGTGACAGCCTCCAATAGATGCAGCTTTTGTAGTCCACACATCAGAGTGGATTAATTCCAATGGCTTTTTACTCTCTTGAACATGCCTAGGAAAAGGTTTCCTTACCTGTTTCCCAAATTGACAGGCTTCACAAACCTTGTGCATTTCTGCAACCTTGAATTTAGGCAATCCTGTAATAATATTTTGGGCTTGCATTGATTTAAGTCGCTGTATATTAACATGACCAATGCGTTTGTGCCAGATATCAATATCTGCAACTACACCGGTCCCATGTGCAAACATTGCTGCACTCAATTCAGGCATGTCTGCATCCAACATAAACATCCTGCCCTTCTTCTTTCCTTTTGCTATCAAGCGACCATTATTTTTCATATCCTCAACAAAGCATCCGTGAGGATTAAATCTGACCTGCAAGCCCTGCTCAACCATCTGACCAACAAAAACCAGGTTCTTGGTGATGTTTGGGACATGAAATACATCAGACAAGTATTTCTTTTTCCCATCCTGCATAGACAAAGGAATTTTGCCAATCTGCACAATAGGATGTGCAGTATCATCACCAGTCTCCACAAATCCTGGTTTTTCCATTTTCCTTGCATCTTGCATCCATTCTGCATGACCTGTCATGTGGTTTGATGCACCTGAGTCAACATACCACACATCATTTTGTTCTTCTGCACTTGTCATAGAATTGGTCATATGCTGCACCATAAATAGATGCTCATTTCTGTCATCACCCTGCCGGCTAGAAGATGCATAATTGCCTTGCTGCAATTTTCCATTCATAATGTCATTCTGCTTTTTGTAGCAGTCCTTAGCCATATGACCCATTTTGCCACAATAGTAGCATTCAACATTGCTGTTTGCATTTTGGCTTCTCTGCCATCCACCACGGCCTCTTTGGCTCCCCCTGCCTCTAGAGTTACCACGTCCTCCTGCATAGGACTGGTTTTCTTGCATTTGCTGCATATTCTGATTTCTACCACGGCCTGCAGATCGGCCTCCTCTACCTCTGCCTCTACCTCTGCCAGCATTTGAGTAGAAGACAGTTTCTTTTGAAGTTCCTGCTGAAGAAGATGCACCACCATTTCTCTGCTCTTCAGAAATTAGAAGAGCAATCAGCTCCTCAAAATCAGGAAATTTTTCACGGACGGCAATGGATGTCCGGAACTGTGCATAATCCTTTCCTAGACCATTCAAGGTCACAGAAACCAAATCATCATCATCCACTGGCGACCCAATGGAAGCAAGTGCATCTACAATTTTCTTCACTTTCATGTGGTAGTCATTTATGCTCAAATTTTCTCTCTGCACATTGTGCAACTCCTGTTTGAGTTGCATTTTCCTAGCTTGCGTATTTGTGCTATACATTTTTGCCAAAGTATCCCATGCCTCCTTTGGCGTATTTGCATCCTGAATATGCAGAATCATGGAGTCCGAAATACTGATAGATAGCCAGTACATAACTTTCCTGGCTCTCTCATGCCATCCTTTGAATGCTTGCATTTCCTGTTGACTGGGAACATTAGGAAGAACAGGTTCTTCTTCATTTCCTGTAATGAACTCCCAATAGCCTTTTCCCATCAAGAAATTCGTCATTCTAAACTTCCATGCCTGGAAGTTGTTCTTGTCAAGCTTTTTAGTGACAATCTGTGAAAGAGAATCAGATGCCATTACAGAACACTGCAAAATATTCTGTCACTACAAAAAACATAGCTTTTGCCTCACACGGGCAGAACTGCAAAACTGACGAAAGTGGTATTTCACCACACAGTCACTTCCTAGTGACGATTTTGCATCAACAGGCAACAAGCATGAATCTGCAACTCCCAATATCTCTGCACAAAGGCATACGATGCAATTTCTGCGGCACCTTTCCACTGACTAGCCGCGCAGTGGTCGCACGCAGTGGTCGCACAAAGCAAAAAACAGGGCCTTTTTTTGAGTGCTTGCGAAGAACTTCCGCCTTCAAAACGGGCCCCGAAATGGCCTCAAATCAGAAAAATAAAGTCACTAAGGGCTTTCCCCTCTCCCGCAGCATATACTGCGCTCTCGCCACACCGCGAAGGGCGTCTCAATCTGAAACAGTGCACTCCTGCACTTCTGGCTGTGCTACCTGTAGAGATTTGCTCCCAAACTCGAAATAGGAAAGCAAAACTAGTCCTCTTACCAGGACACCACGAACTTGGCTTGCTTTCTTGAGCTCCTTACCACGAACAAGGCTCTGATACCATGTGAAGATTGTGGGAGAGAGGGAAGGAGTCTCACTTGAGGCTTTCTCACAATCACAATGGGGGAATACACACAAAGGTGGAGGCTGAAAATAGTTTTCCTCTTCTTAGTTGTGAAAGCCAAAAGAACTCTAGTACAAAGAAATAGAAGAACCCTATATGTGGGTCTCAAAACAAACTCAACTAACTAAGGTGGCATACTAACTGAGCCACGAACTAGTGTAGATAAGGATAGCTGTCATCCAGCTATTATTCGTGGGCGGTGTACCAACCGCATCTCCAGCTAACAAGTCGGTGACATAAATGCACAACAGTCACCCTGGCATATCACGAGTGGAGCTCGATATCTCAACAACCAGAGCTTGAGACTACATTAGTACTCGAGCCGCCCATCAACGCCATGCCAGTCGATGAGCCACAAGGGGAGCTAGTGCCAGATCAGTAGTATGACTATTGTACACAAGGGACAGAAATGCCATTGGAACAACCTCCCCCAAGTACTACAGAATCATCGAGATGGCTCCATGGGCACCACTTGTATCAGCAATATCACTAGACCTCATCACCATCTGTCATTCTCCAACATCAAGCTAGCCAAATGATCCAAATGTCAAAACTATTCACTAGCTTGGCCAAGGAAGAATATGCAAGAGAATTGGAAAGGCAGACTGCATTAGAAATCAAAGACCAAATCCAGTCAATCGCCATAGAGGTCAAGGCACTTTGGGCACAAGTAGATGAGAACGAGGTAGAAGAAGTGTGCATGAACCAGGCTCTCCAAGCTCAAGAGAAGACAGTAAGGGATGTGACCTCCAACCTCCACCAAAGTCAAACACAGTTGACTACGGCAGTAGAAGCAACGGCAATCCTATAGACCTACTATAACTCCTTGACATCTACACATGCGCAATAGACAGAGGTAGTGGCACACGCTTGACTCACTCTAATTCACAAAGAAGAAGAGCTCCAAGATTGCAAAGACAAGCTTGAAGACATGAAACAATCTTTGGCAGTATGTACCTTCAGCATTGATGAGCTTACAAGGGAATGCTGAATCTTAAAAGACCAACTTGCTACCGTTCAAGAGGCTAGCAATTCACAAGCCCAAGACTTGGACCAATGTTCCAATATCACCGAAGACATTCCTCAACAGGCAAAGGTCACCTTGCAAATGAGAAAGCTTAAGGAGGCATACACAACCATCTACCATCAATACAAAGAAAAAATGAATGAGATGCACTCCCAAAAAATAATCATCTCCAAGCTTGAACTCCAATTGCTAGTGCACAACAATGAGGCATTGGAAGACAACATCAATGACGCCCCACTACTGCACAACCATGGTGTACCAACAGCTTGTGGCTGCTCTACAAGTGGAAGATCACCTCAACCCAATGGAAGCAACTCCAAATCAGGATCATATCTGCTCATCCAACAATCAACTGGGAACATTCCATTGAAGCTAAAACCCTGTGCATAATTTGCCAAGACTTGTCTGAAGATGAGAAAAATATCTTCTGCTTGTCTACACATGTCAAGTTTATAACACTCAGGACAGATGCTTTCATTGCATATGTCTACCTCATGGGTAGCCCTCCCCTCAAGGTTATTGTAGGTTTGTTGCCATTGCTACAACGTTCATCCCTATTATTTGCACGGCATGACATAACCGACATCCCACCCATGCAGCTGATCATCCCATCGCACCAGCAAAAAGAAGTGTCAGAAGATGACAAGGCCTATCTCACATCCAACTTCCCATATCTAACCACTCTTTCTGCCAACATCATAACCTCACTTCCCCTTGCTGTTACCACCCTCTTGACCTTCCCTGAGCTCCATCCTAACATCTATTCCCTCCATCGTCTCTTTGCTCATGCCTCTCACCATTTTCAACTTACCCAACAGTCACAAACTTATGAGCCCCTCACACCTAGCTTTTCCCCCTCCCTTGCTAATCCTACCCTTGAGGATTACCAAGCTGCTCAAACCATTTGCCCAGTTCTTCCCCCCCTCCCCTCTGCTCCCCCTTCCACCACTATCACTCTGCCATATTTCTCCCCAATGTCCATCGATTCTCTCCCTACGCCGTCATCACCTTCGACACTTCTGGTGCTTCCATCAGCAGAAAATGACATAGTATTTGATTTTGAATATCAAGATCTGGATAATCCAATTCATACACCCATGCCAAGTTCCAATGATGGGTATAATTTTGATGAGATACCACTTCCCAGTAACCCCATCAAGGGCTTTTGGAGCAAATATCGTGATATGAAAACTCGAGGTGGATGGACCCTGGTGGACGACTTTCCTACCAACATTCATCAGCGTCAAATTAGTGAAGGTTGGATTAGGAAGTTGGATCCACAACCTGATTGGCACTGTCTCAAGCTCTTTGATGTAATCTTCATAAAGGAGTACTTATGGGCACCTCCATGTCTCATAACCCATCCCAAGTTCTATGTAGTTCCACGGCGTAAAAAATGGGAAGCCAACATACACACTTTGGTTGAAGATCGCATCATTAATTGGCCAATGATCGAACCCTACTCTGGTGTAGAATGGAATATCCAAGGCACCATGGTCCAAGCACTTCAGCAGCATGAACAAATAATGTGCGGCAACATTGATCGCTTCCTTCGCCAAAGTGCCATATTCTATAAAACATTGGAATTCATTCTGGAGGTCCCATGTTACCTTGATTCCCATTTGCCTCCACTCAGATTTAATCCCAATGAAAGGATTGATGCTCAGATTACAAGCCGGCTCTATCAAAGAGTGATCTTCTTAGAGGCACACCACATATCTCTGTTCGAGCAAATGGTGGATACAGGCTACTTAGAAACTGTGCAAAAATTGTATGGTGCTAAGGCTTTACAGCAGGATTGACTGGCACGACACAAGTTCCACAGCCATTGGACTAAAAACATGGCAACCCAGGTACGTGATTGCAATAAGCCATAACCCAAGGACAGGTAATAAAATGGATCCGGGAGTATGTTGACTCTTTGCTAACATGAACTTATGTAGAAAGGGAATGTGTTACAACTTTGTGTTACAACTTTGAGATACAACTTTGTGTTACAACTTTGTGATACAACTTTGTGTTACAACTTTGTGATACAACTTTGTGTAACAACTTTGTGTTATAACTTTGTGTTACAACTTTGTGTTACAACTTTGTGTAACCACTTTATGTTACAACTTTGTGTTACAACTTTGTGTTACAACTTTGTGAGACAACTTTGTGTTACAACTTTGTGTTACATGCAGAGAGAGGAGCTCTCCAACTTGTATAAATACCCCATAATGCAATGAAGGCCGCACTCTTTGGGGCATTGTGTTGAGTCTACTTTGGTATTCCAAGCATTTGTCTCAAGTGTCCATGCTCCCTTGCACTGCACGTCCAAAAGTATGTCCTAACCTTGCAAGTCCTCCTTCCCTCTCCTCCAACCTTGCAACCCATCCTCTCCCTCTCCTCCTCCCTCCTCCTCCTCCCTCCTCCTCCTCCTCCTCCCTTCTCCTCGTCCTCCTCTCTCCTCCTCCTCCCTCCTCCTCCTTCCTCCTCTTTCTTCTTTCCCCCATGCTCTTACAACTTCTTCCTATCCCACTCCTATGCTCCCGAAACCCTTTGTTCCTCAACCCTTAAACTCCATGATCTATGAGGGAGATGAGTTCTCCACCATGTACTCTACCCTGACCTTGGAACCTCCTTCTAACCCTTAAACTCCTCCTAAACCCTACAACCCCCAATGAAGGTGAAAGCCTTCATTACCTCTACAAAGATGATTTACGTTCCTTTTACACATGCATGCACTTTGTTTGCTTACCACACTTAAGCCTACATCTCTCATCGGAACATGACTCGAGGTCCTAAGCTACACATATACTATAACCGACAACCCCAATATATCTATAGGTGACAAAAAGCCTTGGAACCCTACAAACATAGAATACCCAGCTCTTCCTATGAAAGCAATAGGAAAGAGGCAACAAACGTGAAAACCAACTCAACAAGAGATGAGAGCGTCTTCAAGGCTACTCAACTATTGTACCTAAAAGAGTACATCTAGAAAGGTATGAAGCCAAAATTCTAGCTACAGTAGATGGACAAAGAATCCATGATCATGGAGACAAGTCTACTTCCTCCATGCTTCTGATGGAGAAAGACACCACCATAGACCAGAGTTCAATAAAGAGAAACTTAGGTAGTTTGCTAGAGTTCCTCTAACAACATATAGAGAACCTACTCGGCCAACAAGTATACAACATCTAGTCGTACCCTTAAGGCCTAAAGATAGTACCAATCAAGTCAAGGGTGTACAACATCCTCACAATTAGGAAAGAGAAGAGTGATTCATCTAAAATTAAGTATTTTTATTGTGGAAAAAATCATTTGCATTTTGATTGTCAAATCTTGGCAAAACACTTAAAGCTCTTAAATAATAATATGGAAAGTAAAGAGGTAGATCCAAAATGGCAAGCAATTGTAACTGAATTGCCAGAAATAGTTGATGCTCAGGTAATTGATTGGTCAAAAGGGGACATGACAATAGCCGAAGACATTGACACTAGAAATAGATCCATAAATATTGTGTTATTTATGCTATAAAACACTAGAAAGCTCTTGTCATATGATATAAATGTGTCTAATAAACAATTATATATGTATAATATTATTACATTGAGAGTGATTATGAGAGATGTTTCCTAAAGGAAATTTTTTTCAATAACTTTTTTAGTAATAACAGGGATACAAAGGGATGTCTATGAATAAGAAAATTTATGTTATGTTAAAATGATTGAGTGACTAGTCTGTATACTTTTGTGAGAAAGGGATCTTGTTCTAGTGAAAATAGAAGTGTAAAAACCATGTTTCCTAAAGAAATACAATTTCTTAAATCTCTTGAAAAACACGCTCAGATGATAAACCTGCTCATAGGTTTTTGCTCATAAAACTGATGCATCCGTAGAAGAAGAGGTCCCTATTATCACATTCGTAGAAGAAGAGGTCCCTATTATCACAATTAAGATGAAAAAGCAAATCATTCCAAGTGTGATAGTAGATGGTGGGTCAAGAATGAATATTATTTCTAAAGAACTCGTGAATCGGTTAAAGTTTAAACACTATAAGCTATCTACATTTCAAGTTCAAATGGCTGACTAGAGACCAGTGGAGCCCAAAGGTATGTTACAAGATGTGGTTATTTGTATTGGAGTTATTTATTATACCATCAGTCTCATTGTGATTGCAATGGAGCAACAAGCTTATCCAATTTTGTTAGGATGTCCATGGCTAAAAAATTCCCAAGTATTGCATGAAGGGGGATCTGAGGAAATGATTATTAAGTGGGAAGGGAAAGATTTTTGTATTCCCACTAATCCTTGGAAAATACCAAATAGATATCACCTAAATAAATAGAATGGGTCATCGTTTGCTTGGGTGTAGCCATTTTTGGTGAGGTTCAAGGACTTTTTTGTATATAGGTATCTTGCATGATAACTTATGAATTGCTCAATGAAATTCGGCAAACTTTGTCTTCAAGTTGTAGTACACAATCCAAAATTGAACATGAGAGCAAAAAAGTATTGAATAAGGATCTGTAACGAGACCGTTACAGCATTAAGTGCTATGTTGCATGTGAAGCATGAATCCTGAAGACTATAGGATATAGCAGTTTAGATTAAGGACCTGCAACCTGCCCCCGCCCTACAAATGCCCTGCAACCCACGTGCTTCTCGACCTGACCTTGCACAAGCTTTGGTTTACCATTGTATTCTTTCAGTAAGTTGTCTCCTATTCTTTGCTTACCTCACTAGCTAGCTTCTCTGGGTCTATTGTGGACTAATCGTGGACATGGCATCAATGGAAACATGTAGCTCTCCATGGCTTGCAAAAGAATTAGACAGAGGCTGTGAGACAGGAAAGTTAAAAAGCCAAGTCAAGGCACAAGGAACAGAGTGGGGTCGAGGAAAGCATTGGCATGGTATCGAATTCGCAACGGAAGATGCTTTTTCAACATCTGGGAAGGGAGAAACAACGAGAAGAAAGAAGACTCCTTGTAGAGCAGCAACAAGAAGGGGTTGCAGATACACACATTCACTCATTGCCATTGGAGCAAACAACACGAGTTGTGGTGTCACAATTGGTGGGAGCATTCGAGGTAGCAACATCAGACCATTCAAGTGATTACCATTCTCGAGTCTTCACAAGATTTAACCTGCACCCTAAAGTTCATAGAGTAACAACCCTATCAAAACCTCGGGAGATGCATGCCCAAGAGGCAATGCTCTCTAACCTAAGAAATTGCCTATAGAAAGTGAAAGGGGTGCACAGCTTAAATCAACTAGCTGTAAAGAGGGCAACATTAGCTATATTGGTGTCCCTTGAAACAAAGGAGAAACAGCTTGGGCGCACAATGTCAAAGATATTGTCGATCAGAAGGACCAATGTGGCTCCAACGGCAGTTGAACATAGAGCATAAGTAATGGATGATCATCCTGATTTGAGAAGTCTGTGGGCTTCAACAGAACACAAGAAAAGGAGAGACAGCCTAAGTGCGGGAGTCATTGCTACAGTGAAATGTTTTGGCAACAAAATATGAGAGTTTCTCCAAATAGAAAGGACATCTGTAAGAAGCAGATGGGATGCAAGGTGTTTGAGGAGAACATCATACACATGCTAGATACAATGCAGGTTAGTGGTGCCTAAACCAGCCTGGTGATTGTTTGTGATTGATCTTTGGAATAGTTTACTTGTCTCATTTCTTAAACCAGGCTTGGAATAAATGTGATTTTCCTAAACTAGCCTAGTGGTTGGAACATCATCATGCGACCATAGGCTGGTTCAGCTCAATTGCCAGTTATGTGATTGTCATGAACCAACGTGGTTGAACAGACATTAGTTGTTGTCCAGCCCAGTGGCATGGTTGATAAAAAATTAACAGCAATATATTTCATAATATATTGTAATTTTACTAGACCAGCCCGATGGTTGGAACATCACGCAACCAAGGTTGCTTAAGCTCCATCACCAGTTATGTGATTGTCCTAAACCAACGTAGTTGAACAAACATTAGTTATTGACCAGCCTGGTGGTTGAATGTTTCTTAGGACTTAAATTTGTTAAATTTAATTTCCTGCTATTTGGGTCATATACCAGTGTTAAATTATGAAATTCAAAAATGAAAAGCGATATATTGTTATTTTCCAATGATGAAATTCAAAAATGAAAAGCAATATACTTGTTATTGTCTAATATGTGAAGTTGAGGCCATCAAGCTAAACCATCTCGGTGGTTGAAATTGTGACAGTTCCTAAACTATCCCGATGGTTGAAATTGTGTCCTAAACCAGCCCAGTGGTTGCCTGTCCTAAACGTGTCGTAAATAGCCTTGTGATTGAAATTGTGACTGTTTTAAACCAGCACGGTAGTTGAAAATTGTTTTGCTTCATTATATACTTTAATTAGCATGTGTTTTGTATTATTTTAGTAATAACGAAAAGGGGGCTCATTGTCCAGTTGTTCATGTTGGGTCAATAGATGAAGTTGTATCTCAAGTTTATGGATCAGAATCTGGAAATTTTAATTAGGCAGAGGAGCTTTGAGCATTGTAAGCCTTGGTACGCTATGAATGACTTGAGATTTGGTCGTGTTGGAGCATTGCTCCATGGGAATCGATGCCCATGCCTCCCTAATTAATGTATAGTATGTAGGCCACCTGGATCCTCATCATGTGTTGCAAAGGAGGGTAGGTTTTGTAGCGTGCTTCACAATTTCACAGCCAGCTAGCAAGATAAGTAGTTCAGGACGTGCCTTGCCAATTTTCCCCATGACAGTATTGTATTTGTCATAGATTTTGCAAAAAATTATTCTTTTCAAGAACAAGATGAGATACAAAGTGCTCATCGATACAAGTGCAATTGTGAAGACTTGGGAGCGAGTTTAAGTTTTCCCTCTACATTCAGATGGAGTGACAAACAATGGTGGAGAGTTTTGATGACCTCACTACCTGTCTCGAAGAGGGGGATAAATTTGTTGTCGTCGCAAATTCTAGGGAAAATGAGGAAGATGACCCATAATTTTTCTTGCAGTGCACAAAACCTAAGTACAAGGTTGAGGAAACATTTAAGGATAATTGGGAAATAACCTATGAGAAGTGGGATGTAGTAGTTGGAGCTTTTTGGTACCAAAAAACATCTAAGAGAGGACACAATTACAAACTACTACAAAAGAGTCCACAAACATGTGTGTACTCTCATCTAGTAAGACCTATTAAGTTCCAAATGCAACCTGTGCAACATGAAAGAAGGGCAAGAGTGTCTTCAAATTGGATTTAAACACGCATGAGCACATCTTGGGGTGTCTTGGAGAGGTGGACTAGGATGACTAAGATAGTACTAAGAAAATGTATGTAGTCTCATTGCAAGGAAACAATATGTCCACTTGTCCTACAAAATGGAATTTCGTATTTGATACTATGCTTCTTTTTAGTATATCCCAAACAACCACTATGCTAATTTTATTAAATTGTTTTTGTAAATCCCATACTTCTTTTTAGTATATCCCAACAACCACTGCACTGGTTTCCCATAACGAATCCACACATCCTACAAATCCATTCATCTTGTAATAATAGAAGAAAGCCATCGTGCTGGGGGTAGCTATTAATATCCTAGTGCAAACCAACCACCATGCTGGTGATAACTTATCTTGCACTACTACCGTGCTATCCCTACACTACTACCATGCTATCCTAAACTTTGTTGCATAGTGCTATACCAAAACAGTGCACTTTAGACCGTTTATTGTTTTGTTAACCGTCATATTTCATCCAATATTTTTTTTAGTATATCCCAACCACCACCGCACTGGTTTCCCATAAAGAATCCACACATCCTACAAATCCATTCATCTTGTAATAATAGAATTGAACCACAACGCTGGTGGCTATTAATATCCTAGTGCAACCAACCACCACGTTGGCGATAACTTATCGTGCACTACTACCGTGCTATCCCTACCCTACTATCGTGCTATCCTAAAATTTGTTGCACAGTGCTATACTAAATCATTGCCCTTTAGACTATTTCTCGTTTCGTTAACTGTTAGATTTCATCCCATGATTGTTTTTAGTATATCCCAACAACCACCGCACTGGTTTCCCATAATGAATCCACACATCCCACAAATCCATTCATCTTGTAATAATAGAAGCAAACCACCATGCTGGTGTGTGTTAATATTCTAGTGCAACCAACCACCACTGTGCTAGCGATAACTTATCCTACATTACTACTATGCTATCCCTATACTATTGTCATACTATCCTGAAATTTGTTGCACAAAATGCTAGTGCCCTTTAGACTGGTTATCGTTAACTATTAGATTTCAACCACCGGGCTACTTAAAACATTTAAGTACTAACATGGAAGCAGGTCGATACAAAATCAGGTATTACGAGCACCATGCGAAAGTCCACAAGTCTAAGAAATGTTTGCAAGATTTTTATTGTTTTAAAATACAAAGACATTTTGCTTTTTCAAGAAAATTCTAGACTCCCAACTATCTTATCAGCCTCTCTATGGCAAGCATCTCCCAACTCTTTAGGCTAGTCTAATGCACAATGACAGACCTCTTCACACACTCGGATTACACACTTCTTGCTTGACTTTGCAGCCTCATATGCCCATAGTAACTCCTCCTTTCACTAGGGGTCCTGGTCTTTGCGCTCTATACATCTTCATGCCTCTATCATGTCCTTTCAAAAGAAACCTACATCATGAGCTTGACAAGTATCTTAAAGGAGTAGGAAAAACAATAGCCAGGGGAAATTAATATTCACCATATCTATCGAGTCTAAGTAATACACCCACCACTGAAGCATTCTGTTGAGATATCGAGCTCCACTCGCGATATGCCAGGGTGACCGTTGTGTATTTACGTCACCGACTTGTTAGCTGGAGATGCGGTTGGTACACCGCCACGAATAATAGCTGGATGATAGCTATCCTTATCTACTCTAGTTTGTGGCTCAGTTAGTATGCCACCTTAGTTAGTTGAGTTTGGTTTGAGACCCACATATAGGGTTCTTCTATTTCTTTGTACTAGAGTTCTTTTTGGCTTTCACAACTAAGAAGAGGAAAACTATTTTCAGCCTCCACCTTTGTGTGTATTCCCCCATTGTGCATGTGAGAAAGCCGCAAGTGAGACTCCTTCCCTCTCTCCCACTATCTTCACATGGTATCAGAGCCTTGTTCGTGGTAAGGAGCTCAAGAAAGCAAGCCAAGTTCGTGGTGTCCTGGTAAGAGGACCAGTGTTGCTTTCCTATTTCGAGTTTGGGAGCAAATCTCTGCAGGTAGCACAGCCAGAAGTGCAAGAGTGCACTGTTTCAGATTGAGATGCCCTTCGCGGTGTGGCGAGAGCGCAGTATATGCTGCGGGAGTGGGCAAAGCCCTTAGTGAGTTTATTTTTCTAATTCGAGGCCATTTCGGGGCCCGTTTTGGAGACGGAAGTTCTCCGCAGGCACTCAGAAAAAGGCCCTGTTTTTGCTGTGCGACCACTGTTCTGCGGGTCGGTGAAAAGTTGCCATAGAAATTGCATCGTATGCCTTTGTGCAGAGATATTGGGAGTTGCAGATTCATGCTTGTTGCCTGTTGATGCAAAATCGTCACTAGGAAGTGACTGTGTGGTGAAATACCACTTTCGTCAGTTTTGCAGTTCTGCCCGTGTGAGGCAAAAGCTGTGTTTTTTGCAGTGACAGAATATTTTGCAGTGTTCTGTAATGGCATCTGATTCTCTTTCACAGATTGTCACTGAAAAGCTTGACAAGAACAACTTCCAGGCATGGAAGTTTAGAATGACGAATTTCTTGATGGGAAAAGGCTATTGGGAGTTCATTACAGGAAATGAAGAAGAACCTGTTCTTCCTAATGTTCCTAGTCAACAGGAAATGCAGGCATTCAAAGGATGGCATGAGAGAGCCAGGAAAGTTATGTACTGGCTGTCTATCAGTATTTCGGACTCCATGATTGTGCATATTCAGGATGCAAATACGCCAAAGGAGGCATGGGATACTTTGGCAAAAATGTATAGCACAAATACGCAAGCCAGGAAAATGCAACTCAAACAGGAGTTGCACAATGTACAGAGAGAAAATTTGAGCATAAATGACTACCAAATGAAAGTGAAGAAAATTGCAGATGCACTTGCTTCCATTGGGTCGCCAGTGGATGATGACGATTTGGTTTCTGTGACCTTGAATGGTCTAGGAAAGGATTATGCACAATTCCGAACATCCATTCCCGTCCGTGAAAAATTTCCAGATTTTGAGGAGTTGATTTCTCTTCTAATTTCTGAAGAGCAGAGAAATGGGGGTGCATCTTCTTCAGCAGGAACTTCAAAAGAAACTGTCTTCTACTCAAATGCTGGCAGAGGTAGAGGCAGAGGTAGAGGAGGCCGATCTGCAGGCTGTGGTAGAAATCAGAATATGCAGCAAACGCAAGAAAACCAGTCCTATGTAGGAGGACGTGGTAACTCTAGAGGCAGGGGGAGCCAAAGAGGCCGTGGTGGATGGTAGAGAGGCCAAAATGCAAACAGCAATGTTGAATGCTACTATTGTGGCAAAATGGGTCATATGGCTAAGGACTGCTACAAAAAGCAGAATGACATTATGAATGGAAAATTGCAGCAAGGCAATTATGCATCTTCTAGCAGGCAGGGTGATGACAGAAATGAGCATCTATTTATGGTGCAACATATGACCAATTCCGTGACAAGTGCAGAAGAACAAAATGATGTGTGGTATGTTGACTCAGGTGCGTCAAACCACATGATAGGTCATGCTGAATGGATGCAGGATGCAAGGGAAATGGAAAAACCAGGATTTGTGGAGACTGGTGATGATACTGCACATCCTATTGTGCAGATTGGCTGATGTATTTCATGTCCCGAACATCACCAAGAACCTGGTTTCTGTTGGTCAGATGGTTGAGCAGGGCTTGGAGGTCAGATTTAATCCTCATGGATGCTTTGTTGAGGATATGAAAAATATTGGTCGCTTGATAGCAAAAGGAAAGAAGAAGGGCAGGATGTTTACGTTAGATGCAGACATGCCTGAATTGAGTGCAGCAATGTTTACACATGGAACCGGTGTAGTTGCAGATATTGATATCTGGCACAAACGCATTGGTCATGTTAATATACAGCGACTTAAATCAATGCAAGCCCAAAATATTGTTGCAGGATTGCCTAAATTCAAGGTTGCAGAAATGCACAAGGTTTGTGAAGCCTGTCAATTTGGGAAACAGGCAAGGAAACCTTTTCCTAGGCATGTTCAAGAAGTAAAAAGCCATTGGAATTAATCCACTCTGATGTGTGGACTACAAAAGCTGCATCTATTGGAGGCTGTCACTATTTTGTCACATTTATTGATGACTTCAGCAGAAAACTGTGGGTGTATTTTATGAAAAAGAAAAGTGAAGTGTTTGGGCACTTCAAAGCTTTCAAAGCTATGGTTGAAAAAGAAACAGGCCTGCAAATAAAACGCCTAAGGTCAGATGGAGGGGGAGAGTACCTCTCAAATGAGTTTGCAAGGTTCTTGTAGGAGCATGGTATAAAGCAGCAATATTCATGCAGTCATACCCCACAGCAAAATGGAATTGCAGAAAGAAAAAACAGGCATATTGGAGAGGTATCTCGGGCTATGCTAAATGAAAAAGATCTACCAGATTATTATTGGGCTGAAGCAGTTGCTACAGCAGTCTATATAATGAACAGGACTCCCACTGCAGCAATACATGGCATGACGCCAGAGGAGATGTATACTAGTAGGAAACCAGATATTTCTCATCTGAAGATTTTTGGTTGCATTGCCTATGTCCATGTGCCGGATGAGTTGAGGTCCAAGTTGGATCCAAAAGCTGAGAAGTGTGTCTTTATTGGTTATTCTCTGCAGCAGAAAGGGTATAGATGCTATAACCCTTCTACACGTAAGTTCACAGTGAGCTGAGATGTTGTTTTTGATGAGATGAGCAGCTGGTATAAACCAGTAAATGTGATGATTGATGTAGATGCACAAAATGGTAATGCTGCACAGAATGCACAGCAGCAATCACAAAATATCAGTGGACCTGGAGTGTCCTCTACCAGTGGTTCACATACTTCGCCATGGACAGGCAGATTGAGATCAGGAGAATTCCCTCAAAGCAATGCAGAGAGTGGTATGCAGGTATCACGAAAAGGAAAAGAGAAGGTAGATCAGCCCATGTTTGATGTGAATGCAGGTCACTCTTGTGTGGATGGTGAATCCAGTGGCTCAGAACAGAGCATTGATGATGAGTTGGGTATTCCTTCTGTTGTTACACCTGGAGTAAGGAAGACTAGGGATGTTTTGAGAGCACCTGGAAGTGAGCCTATTTTGCGCAGGTCTACCAGGGTTAGGTATCCTGTGGATAGGCTGAAATATGATGGATTTACAGCCATTCACTATGCCTATATGGTCAAAGTGATACAGGAACCAGAACCCACTTCTTTTGAGCAAGACATGGGAAATGAAAAATGGGAGAAAGCCATGATGAAGAAATGGATGCCTTGGATGCTAATGCTCCATGGGAATTGGTGCCTTTGCCTAAAGGCAAGAATGCAATTGGCTGTAAATGGGTTTATAAGATCAAGCACAATGCAGATGGTTCTGTGAATAGATACAAGGCAAGATTAGTTGTCAAGGGGTATGCAGAGACATATGGCATTGATTATGAAGAAACTTTCAGCCCGGTTGCAAGGATGGAAACCGTAAGAGCAGCCATTGCTATGGCTGCATCAAAGGGATGGTCTTTACATCAGATGGATGTAAAGAATGCCTTCTTGCATGGTGATTTGCAAGAAGAGGTCTTTATGGAGCAGCCAGCAGGTTATCTTCATGCTATTCATCCTGAGTTTGTTTGCAGGTTGAAGAAAGCCTTGTATGGCTTGAAGCAAGCACCTAGAGCATGGTCTGACAAGATAGGACAGTATCTTGTCACTATTGGCTTTCAGATTTCCAAGGCAGATTTCTCACTCTATGTGAGAAAAACAGAGAAAGGGATTATGCTGCTGGTCATTTATGTTGATGATTTGATCATCACAGGTGATAGTGATGAAGATATCCTTCATGTGAAAATGCTATTGAGGCAAAAGTTTGAGATGAAGGATTTGGGAGAGCTGCGTTATTTCTTGGGCATTGAGGTGATTAGATCACCAAGTGGGATACAGCTCTTGCAGAGGCAGTATGGATTGGACATGCTGTCCAAATATGGGATGACAGGCTGTAAGCCTATTTCAGTTCCTTTGGAGCAGAATGTGAAGCTGAGCGCAGATGCAGCTGAGCTTGTGGAGGACCCTACTATGTACAGACGCATAGTAGGAAGTTTGATTTACATGACTATTACCAGGCCAGATTTGAGCTATGCTGTTGGGTTGGTAAGTCAGTTTATGTAGGCCCCAAGGAAACTGCATTTGGATGCGGCTAGACGCATACTCAGGTATGTGAAGTCCACATTGCAGTATGGACTATTTTATGAGGCTGGGGTTCAGATATAGTTGCATGGATACACTGATGCTGATTGGGCTGGTAGTATTTCTGGTAGACGATCTACCAGTGGGTATGTGTTCTCTTTTGGGAGTGCTGCAGTCACTTGGAGTAGCAAGAAACAGCCTACAGTTGCCTTGTCAAGCACAGAGGCTGAGTACAGGGGTGCAGCAATGGCTGCATGTGAGGTAGCTTGGTTGCATAAGCTACTCTATGATATGCATCAGTCTACAGATGGGCCAGTTGTCATTTATTGTGACAACATGAGCAGCATACAGTTGGCAAAGAACCCAGTCTTTCATGCTAGAACAAAGCACATTGAGGTGCATTATCACTATGTGTGGGAGAAGGTTTTACTAGGTCTTATTGATCTAGTTTATGTCAGCACAGAGGATCAGGTAGCTGACATATTCACGAAAGCATTGGGCACAGAGAAGTTGTGCAAGTTCAGAGACCTGCTTGGTGTGCAAGAATTGGGATTGAGCTCGAGGGGGAGTGTTGAGATATCGAGCTTCCACTCGCGATATGCCAGGGTGACCGTTGTGTATTTATGTCACCGACTTGTTAGCTGGAGATGCGGTTGGTACACCGCCACGAATAATAGCTAGATGACAGCTATCCTTATCTACTCTAGTTTGTGGCTCAGTTAGTATTCCACCTTAGTTAGCTGAGTTTGGTTTGAGACCCACATATAGGGTTCTTCTATTTCTTTGTACTAGAGTTCTTTTTGGCTTTCACAACTAAGAAGAGGAAAACTGTTTTCAGCCTCCACCTTTGTGTGTATTCCCCCATTGTGCATGTGAGAAAGCCGCAAGCGAGACTCCTTCCCTCTCTCCCACTATCTTCACAATGTCCTCCTTGCAACTATTTTCCTCCTCCTTCTCTGGGTCTATTTTTGCAAGGATGCCATCCAACATCCTTTTCATATAGAAAAAAGCATTCCAAAGTTATTTGGGTATGCCATATATTCGTTGTAGGTGGATTGGCAGTAGATGGATTGGTGTATAGAGTTTGGGGCTAGATTTCATAGTAATAAGCTCTTAGTTGTGTCTGCACTACACTTAGATAGGGAGAGAGTTCATTGTGCCTGACCTTCTCAATCTTTAGTCTCGTGTTAGTTTTGTAATCAAAATATTTGAGTACATTGAGTCCAACCTTGTTATTCTTCAGTCTCATATTAGTTGTCTAATCGAAATCTTTCATCTCACAAATTTAGTTGTCTAATCAAAATCTTTCGTCTCAGATTACGTCACTGGTCAAAATCTTTCAGTCTCACATTAGTGATCTAACAGAAATCTTTCATCTCACATTACTTATCAAATCGAAATCTTTTGTCTCATTATTATCACTGCGTTGGCGTGGATCAAAGGACACTATCTAGTCACATAGCTGAGGAAACATTGCCCAAGTAAATTCTAGATAAGATTAACAATTCAATAGATTACACACAAATTACATAGATTACAATCTCAAAGACTCCTTTACTTTAGATTACATCACAAGGACTCCTTGTTGAGCTCCCTAATTGCAGGCTCGGCCCTCCTTGCTCCTTTCTAGAATGGGGCTAGTTCCTTCCTACAGGGGCCCGGCCCTTCATGCCACTTTCTCTTTCCTTGATTTGAGCTTCATGGTTGTAGGCTCGGCCTTTCTTGCTCCTTTTCTGAAGGGGGGTGGTTCCTCCCTTCAGGGTCCTTTTTCTCGAACTCAGGCTCGATCTTGGCCTTCTTTAATTTGAGCTCCTTGTCTTTAAGATCTTTTGCCCAAATGGAAAATTGGGCTGCAACATCTACTTTCTCGCCGTAGATAGCTGTAGTAGGCAGGCACATTTGATCTGTCCATGACCTAAGCAATGGCAAATGGCATTCTCTACATAGCGATTTTGTATTCACAAACACCCCAAAGCAAAAAATATGCATAGGGTGGTAGCACGTAGGCCATCAGATATAGCAGTCATCTATGATGGGGGTATGGTAGACCATGCATTTCGGACCCTACTGCATAGTAGGATAGGCATCCGATTTAACTATTATGGCCGTCAATACCATAGTCTTGCTCTGTACATGATGAAGTTGCTTCTTGAGTCCTTCCTCCCTCATCCTAAGGCTATGAATGTTCTCCTTCATCTCCTCCACTTTTTGCTCACTCTATGCAACAACTTCATCTGAATCCCTCATCATATGTTGAAGCTGCATCAATTGTTGAAAAACATCTTCATGGGCCGTTTCCAAGACTTCGACTCTAGTTTGGAAATCTCTTAGGACAATGGACTGCTTTTCATAACTATCGAAAGCCACAGCAAGCTTGTGCACACATCTATCATGATCTTCTTGCAAGGTCCTGTAGCTTACTCTTTGGACTTCCAATAGTGTTTTGAAAAAACAACCCTCACCATGGCTACTGCAAATTGTTCCACTGTGGCTGCTACAACTTGCTCCACCATGGCTACTCTCTGCATGCTTCCTAGCCTGGGGAGTTGCCTCGTTGTCTTCTCCACCCCGGCTGCTCACTGCCCCATCCTTCTTGGCCTTAAAGCTCTCTCATAGTTCCTACATCACCTTTCTAGTTTCTGCATTCTCCCTTTTTAGCTCCTCCATCATCTGGTCTTTTTCAATGTTCAAATCGTTTTGCATGTTGCAAAGCCATTTTTAAAGACTCTCCTTTTCGGCTCTCTAATCTTCAAGATCCTTTCACATCTTTTCTAGCTCCTTGTCCACCATCTCCGCATCGTTTCTCACTTCTTCGAGCCTATCTTGGAGCTCCTTCATGTGCTTCTCTGCTTCTTCTCTTCTATGCCTTTCCATGTCAATCATTTTTGTAGTGGCCTCAACTTGCTCTTGTGCCTACAAGGCCCTCGCTTTTCCTCCTTTACCTAGGCTTCTACACCTTCCCTAAAACTTTTCTCAAGTTGCAATTCCTTTGCTGCATCAGTGGCTTTCTCTTGTAGAAAAGTCACCTTTTGAGACATCTACTTATCGTATTGCTCTAAAATCCCTTTGAGGGTAGATGCCATCAAGTGCATTGCAACTTCAGTAGACTGAGATGACAATTGGGATATGCCATTCATGCAATTCTTTAGGTTGGTTAACATGCTCTTGGAGATCACCCTTGAGAAAGATACATCACATCCTTTCAATTGCTCTACTCTTGCTTGAACATGCGAGAACTTGCAGGTTCTTCTCATATCAGGAAAGAAGTGAATGGTCTTCTTTAGCACATCTTTGAGTTCTATTGTTGGCAAGGTCAATATCTTGACTCCACCATCTTTAATAATGTGAGTGTTGGGGTATACATCTAGAATATCATGTCTCTTCCACTGCTTCTCAAAAAAGTGTGCTTGAAAACTGCCTCCAGAAATTCCTAGAGCATTTTCAATCATGCTTCCATTGACGTTAATCTTCTGACCTTGACAGACTAGTTGCCCCTCCTTCACATTCACCTCCTGTACCAGCCTAGTAAAGTTTTGGAGAGAATCCAAATTGGGCTTTTGAAGAGCGAGAGAGGAGCTCCCATATGTCACGATTTCAAGATCAGGGGAGGAGGGGCTCTCACACTATGCTGTAGAGGGGGAGGAAAGATTGTGTGAGGAGCTCCCAGACTAGTGTAGGGTCGATTATGAGAGGGGATAGAAGTTGCAAGAAGAGTGCAAGGGAGATAGAAATGGTCAAGAGGGATAGAAGATGAAACAGTGAAGGAAATAGAATAGTGGAGTCTTCAGTTTACAGTCCGATTGCAAGGGACAAAGAAATGGTCGAGAGGGATAGAAGATGAAGTAGTGAAGGAAATGGAATAGTGGAGGCTTGAGATTACAAGGGAGAATGAAACGGCCAAGAAGGATAGAAGACAAAATAGTTAAGGGAATGGAATAGCAATTTTTATCTCAACTACACTATCAAGGTGAGAGGCACCACCATGGTGGTTGGCCTGAATTTTGATTAATTCAAGGCGACAGTACTTACTTGCATGGTAATGAATGATTAGAGATGGTGGCATCTAAGATTCCCAGCCACGAGTTTTTGTGGTGGTAGCTAAGACCCACCAGGCTGGTAGTTAATTACCAACCACTGCAGTGGCCCATAATTACTCAACTTCCAGTTACCACCAATGGGCTTGCATGCATGATTACTACGAGTGCTGTAAATTACCAGTCACTGGGCTTGCATGCTAAGGAGAGTACTAGAGTGCATAGTAATGAGGGATTAGAGGTGATTAGGCTTCATGATTTACTTTTGTGGGAATTACTACCCAATGTGGTGGTTGTCATTAGCCATGTCTATCGTGGCTATGATTCCACCATGCTGGTAGTTAAAATTACCAGCCACCGCTCACCCACCACTGGGCTTAAGCATGCATGATCACTATGAGTGCAGTAAAAATTACCAATCATCACTGGGCTCACATGCTCAGTAGAGTACTAGAGTGCATGGTAATGAGTGATTACAACCACATCTGTCGTGGCTACGATTCCACCAGGCTAGCAGTTAAAACTACTAGCCACCACCGAGCTTAAGCATGCATTATCACACGACTGCAGTAAAAAATTATCAGTCATCAGGCTTGCATGCTCAGTAGATAACTAGAGTGCATGGTACTGAGTGATTAGAGCTTCATGATTTATCTTTTTGGGAATTACTGCCTAGTGGTGGTAGCTCTCATCAACCATGTCTATTGTGGCTAAGATTCCACCAAGCTGGCAGTTAATTACCAGCCACTGGAGTAGCACCACATGGCATCTTCTTCATGATTACCAGCCCCATCTAGGGTGGCACCTAATATTCCACCACGATGGCCTACAATTAATGTGGATGGAACCGTGGGCTCTAGCCATCATTATGGTGGCTCAAACTTTATAATATATATAAGATACGTGGCATTTGGCATTTTACTACGTTGATCTCATCCACCCACACATGCTGAGATATCGAGCTCTACTCGTGATATGCCAGGGTGACCGTTGTGCTTTTATGTCACCGACTTATTAGCTGCAGATGTGGTTGGTACACCGCCCATGAATAATAGCTGGATGACAGCTATCCTTGTGTACTCTAGTTCATGGCTCAGTTAGTATGCCACCTTAGTTAGCTGAGTTTGGTTTGAGATCGACATATAGGTTTCTTCTATTTCTTTGTACTGGAGTTCTTTTGGCTTTCACAACTAAGAAGAGGAAAATTGTTTTCAGCCTCCACCTTTGTGTGTATTCCCCAATGGTGTATGTGAGAAAGCCGCAAGTGAGACTCCTTCCTTCTCTCCCACTATCTTCACATGGTATCAGAGCTTGGTTCGTGGTAAGGAGCTCAAGAAAGCAAACCAAGTTCGTGGTATCATGGTAAGAGCACCAGTGTTGCTTTCCTTTTGCGAGTTTGGGAGCAAATCTCTGCAGGTAGCACAGCCGGACAGTGCAAGAGTGCATTGTCTCAAATTGAGACGCCCTTTGCGGTGTGGCAAGAGTGCAATATACGCTTTATTTTTCTGATTCGAGGCCATTTCGGGGCCCGTTTTGGAGGCGGAAGTTCTTTGCAGGCACTGTGAAAAAGGCCCTCTTTTTGCTGTGCGACCATTGCTCTGCAGGTCGGTGAAAAGTTGCCATAGAAATTGCATCGTATGCCTGTGTGCAGAGATATTGGGAGTTACAAAATCATCCTTATTGCCTGTTGATGCAAAATTGTCACTAGGAAGTGACTGTGTGGTCAAATACCACTTTTGTTAGTTTTGCAGATTTGCCCTTGTGAGGCAGAAGCTGTGTTTTTTGCAGTGATAGAATATTTTGCAGTGTTCTGTAATGGCGTCTGATTCTCTTTCACAGATTGTCACCGAAAAGCTTGACAAGAACAACTTCCAAGCATGGAAGTTTAGAATGACGAATTTCCTTATGGGAAAAGGCTATTGGGAGTTCATTACAGGAAATGAAGAAGAACTAGTTTTTCCTAATGTTCCCAATCAATAGGAAATGCAGGCATTTACAGGATGGCATGAGAGAGCTAGAAAAGTTATGTATTGGATGTCTATCAGTATTTCAGATTCTATGATTGTGCATATTCAGGATGCAAGTATGCCAAAGGAGGCATGGGATACTTTGGCAAAAACATCACAAATATGCAAGCTAGGAAAATGCAGCTCAAGCAGGAGTTGCACAATGTGCAGAGAGAAAATATGAGCATCAATGACTACC
The DNA here is from genome assembly GCF_047967505.1 of Dipteris shenzhenensis. Classification (NCBI taxonomy): domain Eukaryota; kingdom Viridiplantae; phylum Streptophyta; class Polypodiopsida; order Gleicheniales; family Dipteridaceae; genus Dipteris; species Dipteris shenzhenensis. Next base: position 26,517,545 of record NC_141623.1, read on the forward strand.
ACATGAAGGTGAAGAAAATTTCAGATGCACTTGCTTCCATTGGGTCGCCAGTGGAAGATGATGATTTAGTTTCTGTGACCTTGAATGGTCTAGGAAAGGATTATGCATAGTTTCAGACATCCATTGCTGTCCGTGAAAAATTTCTTGATTTTGAGGAGTTGTTTGCTCTTCTAATTTTTGAAGAGCAGAGAAATGGTGGTGCATCTTCTTCAGGAGGAACTTCAGAAGAAACTGTCTTCTACTCAAATGCTAGAAGAGGTAGAGGCAGAGGTAGAGGAGGCCGCTCTGGAGGCCGTGGTAGAAATTAGAATATGCAGCAAACTCAAGAAAACCAGTCCTATGGAGGAGGAGATGGTAACTCTAGAGGCAGGGGGAGCCAAAGAGGTCATGGTGGATGGCAGAGAGGCCAAAATGCAAATAGCAATGTTGAATGCTACTATTGTGTTAAAATGGGTCATATGGCTAAAGACTGCTACAAAAAGCAGAATGACATTATGAATGGAAAATTGCAGCAAGGCAATTATGCATCCTCTAGTAGACAGGGTGATGACAGAAATGAGCATTTATTTATGGTGCAGCACATGACCAATTCTGTGACAAGTGCAGAAGAAAGCAATGATGTGTGGTATGTTGACTCAGGTGCATCAAACCACATGACAGGTCATGTAGAATGGATGCAGGATGCAAGGAAAATGAAAAGACCAGGATTTGTGGAGACTGGTGATGATACTACACATCCTATTGTGTAGATTGGTAAAATTCCTTTGTCTATGCAGGATGGGAAAAAGAAATACCTGTCTGATGTATTTCATGTCCCGAATATCACCAAGAACTTGGTTTCTATTGGTCAAATGGTTGAGTAGGGCTTGCAGGTCAGATTTAATCCTCATGGATGTTTCGTTGAGGATATTAAAAATAACGGTCGCTTGATAGCAAAAGGAAAGAAGAAGGGCAGGATGTTTACATTGGATGCAGACATGCTTGAATTGAGTGCAGCAATGTTTGCACATGGGACCGGTGTAGTTGCAGATATTGATATCTGGCATAAACGCATTGGTCATGTTGATGTATAGCGACTTAAATCAATGCAGGCCCAAAATATTATTGCAGGATTGCCTAAATTAAAGGTTGCAGAAATGCATAAGGTATGTGAAGCCTGTCAATTTGGAAAATAGGCAAGGAAACCATTTCCTAAGCATGTTCAAGAGAGTAAGAAGCCATTGGAATTAATCCACTCTGATGTGTGGACCACTAAAGTTGCATCTATTGGAGGTTGTCATTATTTTGTCACTTTTATTGATGACTATAGCAGAAAAGTTTGGGTGTATTTTACGAAAAAGAAAAGTGAAGTCTTTGGGCATTTCAAAGCTTTTAAAGCTATGGTTGAAAAAGAAACAGGCCTGTAAATAAAATGCCTAAGGTCAAATGGAGGGGGAGAGTACCTCTCAAGTTTGCAAGGTTCCTGCAGGAGCATGGCATAAAGCAGCAATATTCATGTAGTCATACCCCACAGCAAAATGGACTTGCAAAAAGGAAAAACAGGCATATTGGAGAGGTATCTCAGGCCATGCTAAATGAAAAAGACCTACCAGATTATTATTGGGCTGAAGCAGTTGCTACAGTAGTTTACAAAATGAACAGGACTCCCACTGCAGCACTACATGGCATGATGCGAGAGGAGATGTATACTGGTGGGAAACTAGATATTTCTCATTTGAAAATTTTTGGTTGCATTGCCTATGTTCATGTGCCAGATTAGTTGAGGTCCAAGTTGGATCCAAAAGTTGAGAAGTGCATCTTTATTAGCTATTCTTTATAGCAAAAAGGGTATAGATGCTATAACCCTTCTACTCGTAAGTTTACAGTGAGTAGAGATGTTGTTTTTGATGAGATGAGCAGCTGGTATAAACCAGTAAATGTGATTGATTATGTAGATGCACAAAATGGTAATGCTACACAGAATTCACAACAGCAATCACAAATTATTAGTGGACCTGCAGTGTCCTCTAGCAGTGGTTCACATACTTCGCATAGGCAGATTGAGATCGGGAGAATCTCCTCAAAGCAATGCAGATAGTGGTATGCAGGTATCACGAAAAGGAAAAGGGAAGATAGATCAGCCCATGTTTGATGTGAATACAGGTGACTCTTATGTGGATGGTGAATCCAGTGGCTCAGAATAGAGCATTAATGATGAGTTGGGTATTCTTTCTGTTGTTACACCTAGAGTAAGGAAGACCAGGGATGTTTTGAGAGCACCTGGAAGTGAGCCTATTTTGCATAGGTCTACCAGAGCTAGGTATCCTATGGATAGGCTGAAATATGATAGATTTACAGCCATTCACTATGTCTATATGGTCAAAGTAATACAGGAACTAGAACCCACTTCTTTTGAGCAAGCCATGGGAAAAGAAAAATGGGAGAAAGCCATGGATGAAGAAATGGATGCCTTGGAAGTAAATGCTACATGGGAATTGGTGCCTTTGCCTAAAGACAAGAATGCAATTGGCTGTAAGTGGGTTTATAAGGTGAAGCACAATGCAGATGGTTCTGTGAACAGATACAAGGCAAAATTAGTTGTCAAGGGGTATGCACAAACATATGGCATTGATTATGAAGAAACATTCAGTCCAGTTGCAAGGATGGCAACCGTAAGAGCAGTCATTGCTATGGTTGCATCAAAGGGATAGTCTTCACATCAGATGGATGTAAAGAATGCCTTCTTGCATGGTGATTTGCAAGAAGAGGTCTTTATAAAGTAGCCACCAGGTTATGTTCATGCTGTTCATCCTGAGTTTGTTTGCAGGTTGAAGAAAGCCTTGTATGGCTTGAAGCAAGCACCTAGAGCATGGTCTGACAAGATAGGACAGTATCTTATCACTATTGGCTTTCAAATTTCCAAGGCAGATTTCTCACGTTATGTGAGAATATGTGAGAAAAACAGAGAAAGGTATTATGTTGCTTGTCATTTATATTGATGATTTGATCATCACAGGCAATAGTGATGAAGATATCCTTTATGTGAAAATGCTATTGAAGCAAAAGTTTGAGATGAAGGATTTGGGAGAGCTGCGTTATTTCTTGGGCATTGATGTGATTAGATCACCAAGTGGGATACGGCTCTTGCAGTGGCAGTATGGATTGGACATGCTGTCCAAATATGGGATGACAGGTTGTAAGCCTATTTCAGTTCCTTTGGAGCAGAATGTGAAGCTGAGCGCAGATGCAGGTGAGCTTCTGGAAGACCCTACTATGTATAGACGCATAGTAGGAAGTTTGATTGATATGACTATTACTAGGCCAGATTTGAGCTACGCTGTTGGATTAGTAAGTTAGTTTATGCAGGCTCCAAGGAAACTGCATTTGGATGCGGCTAGACACATACTCAGGTATGTGAAGTCCACATTGTAGTATGGACTATTTTATGAGGCTGGGGTTTAGATACAGTTGCATGGATACACTGATGGTGATTGGGCTGGTAGTATTTCTGATAGACGATCTACTAGTGGATATGTGTTCTCTTTTAGGAGTGCTGCAGTCACTTGGAGCAGCAAGAAACAGCCTACAGTTGCCTTGTCAAGCACAGAGGCTAAGTATAGGGGTGCAGCAATGGCTGCATGTGAGGTATTTTGGTTACATAAGCTACTTTATGATATGCATCAGTCTACAGATGGGCTAGTTGTCATTTATTGTGACAACATGAGCAGTATACACTTGGCAAAATAACCCAGTCTATCATGCTAGAACAAAGCACATTGAGGTACATTATCACTATGTGCGGGAGAAGGTTTTACTAGGTCTTATTGATCTAGTTTATGTCAGCACAGAGGATCAGGTAGCTGACATATTCACAAAGGCATTGGGTGCAGAGAAGCTGCGCAAGTTCAGAGACCTGCTTAGTGTGCAGGAATTGGGATTGAGCTCGAGGGGGAGTGTTGAGATATTGAGCTCCACTCGTGATATGCCAGGGTGACTGTTGTGCATTTAGGTCATCGACTTGTTAGCTGCAGATGCGGTTGGTACACCGCCCATGAATAATAGCTGGATGATAGCTATCCTTATGTACTCTAGTTCGTGGCTCAGTTAGTATGCCACCTTAGTTAGCTGAGTTTGGTTTTAGACCCACATATAGGGTTCTTCTATTTCTTTGTACTCGAGTTCTTTTGGCTTTCACAACTAAGAAGAGGAAAACTATTTTCAGCCTCCACCTTTGTGTGTATTCCCCCATTGTGTATGTGAGAAAGCCGCAAGTGAGACTCCTTCCTTCTCTCCCAATATCTTCACAACACACTCTACTACTGTGTAGGCCGGTTGTGACTAGGGTGGCGTTTGTTATGCTTAGTCATGCACTGAATCTTCTTGGAGCTATCACTTTGGACCAGGAATGCCTATGGTCTCCATGGTTGAGAGGATGTAGATGGCTGCGAACTCTACAGGGGGTCTCATGGTTGAGGCGGTGGGCGCTTTCTGCGCATCCTCTTTAGTGGCGGCATCTTTTCTGAACCTGCATCCATGTGCATGTAGTGTACCATTGATCATTAGATTGATTGGCATGCCGGTATGAACTTTCTATGTGTGTGTGGAAGAGATCTTTTTTTATACATCCTTTGAGAGTGTGGAATGAAAGTGAGCAGTTCAATTATTCATGCAATCATCTATGTGTCTAAGCAAAAGCGTGTGAGTGCACGTGACCTAGTAGCTAAGTAGGGACTAACTATATGCTTTTTTTGCTGGAATTTTCATAGGGTAGCTAGAACTCATTCATCACTTTTGAGCTCTAGCTAAAATCGATTGAAGACGTACATATGCAAGCGAGTGCTCGTGATACAATCTAATCCTAACCAAGGAAGACTTGGTTTCCCAAATCTTCATTTTTGTCGGGGATGGCTTGCGTGTTGATGTAGTAGCACTTCAGTCGGCTCCCGTTTATTGTTGTGTTGAATTGGACTCCATCCAATGTTTCAAGTAGCATAGCTCCGATGGGATTCATCTTTCATACTCGGTATGGTCCTTGACCTAGATACTTCAGTTTCCCCTTGTGTACTTTGGCATTGTATAACAGGACTAAGTCACCTTCCTTGATGTCTTTAGCTTTCAGATTTCTATCAAACCATGCCTTTCTTCTGCGTTTTTCTGTTGTCATGGCATGGTAGGTGACTAGTCTTGTCTTTGTATGCTTTTCCAACTTATAGAGCCTTTCTTTCAAGGATTCATGGTCACCCATGTGTTCCTGTACTGCGATGCGTAGACTTGGTATTACAAATTTGAGTGGGACCACAGCTTCAAGGCCGAACACCAATTGAAAAGGTGTGTTCCCTGTACTGACCTTGAATGTGGTTCGGTATGCCCATAAGGCTGCATTCAGTTTCCCTACTCAATCAGAATGTTGTGGTTCTACTACCTTGGTGAGGATAATGCATATTATTTTGTTTGTGGATTCTACTAGTCCATTCCCTTGGGGGTAGTAGGGTGTGCTTTTTCTATGGATTACCATGAAGCCAGACAAGAGTTCTTAGATTACCTCATTGACAAAATGTGTGCCTCTATCCGACACAATTTCAATGGGGCATCCGAATCGGGTGATCACATTTTCGTATAAGAATCTTGCTGTGCTTCTGGCATCTGCCTTTCTGACTGCTTTAGCTTCAGCCCATTTTGTAAAGTAATCAGTGGCCACAATGATGTAGTGTGCCTGTGTTCCTTTTGCTGTTGGATGTATGGGACCCACATAGTCAATCCCCCATTTTTCAAATGGTTGTTGTGCAACAATTGGTGTTAGGGGATTGAAGTCTTTGTGTTGTGGTTTAATAGTCCGTTGGCATACATCACAGCCTTTTACATATTCATAGGCATCTGCCCACAGTGTTGGCCACCAGTAGCCTGCAAGGAGAACTTTTCTTGCTGTGGCTTCCCCTTGGAAGTGTCCTCCTATAATGCCTTCATGGACTTCACTCAAGATTGGCAGGATCTCATGAGGCATTACACATCTTCTTAATATCTGGTCCTTGCCCATCTTGTACAGTTGTCCTACAATGAGTTGATAGGGTGCAGCCTTTAGAATCAATTTTCTAGCATCTACTGCTTTCATGTCAGGGGGTGGTCTTCCTGCCATCAAGTACCCAATGATATCTCCACACCACTCTGGAATAGCATCTATTTGAAATAGTGTGGCATCTGGTAAGTTGTCTTCTACTCTAGTGGCTTCTTCTCCTGACTTGACTCGAGACATGTGATCGGCAATGTAGTGTTGGCCACCTTTGCGGACCACGATTTTGAAATTGAATTCTTGCAGCAAGAGGAGCCATCTGGCTATTCTTCTTGTGGTACATGGACGGTTCACAAGATAAAGCAATGCTTGATGGTCGGTGTAGAAGACAAAATCATTTGCCAATAGATAGTGCCAAAATTTCTTTACACTATACACCATTGCTAGGGCTTCTCTTTCTGTGGTTGTATAGCTGATCTCTGCATCATTGAGTTGTCAACTGGCGAAGTAGACGGGGTAGTCTTTCTTATGTTCACTAGGTTGAAAAAATCACACTCCCAATTGCATACTTGGATCCATCAATATGAACATGAAAATCAATATCCCAATTGGCAGATATAAGGATGGGTGATGTGATTAGGTGCCACTTTAAAAGCTCAAAGGCTTGGTCACACTCTTCGGTCCATAAGAACTCCACTAATAATTTGTAAAGTGGTCTAGCTATCATGGCATACCACAATATAAATCTTCTATAATAGCCGGCATGTCCCATAAAGACCTGTACACCTTTGGAATTTGTAGGAAGAGGCAATTCCATGATGATTTTGATTTTGTCCATGTCAGTTGCAATCCCATGTTGAGAGACGATGTGTCCCAAAACAACTCCGTTTGTCCACTTTTTGTTCACTCCCCAATCCTTAGGAGGTGGAAAAACAAGCTTTTTAGCACACAAAAATGCAAATCTCGCCTACTTCCCTGTGGATCTAGTCTTTGAAGTCTTCTGACACAACATCACACTTGATATTGTGCACACAATCGTATAGTCTGATCGAAAATTCGATGCACACACTAAAAATTTCTTTGTGTCACACAGCATGGTTCCAGGGTGGTCACCGTTTGTCACGAACAAAGAGTGTCATATTAAATTCTAAATTTCTCACTCATTTTAGATTAAATGTTATTGAAACTTTGTAAGTGGTCTCTTTGCATTATGTAGAGCTTAACTTGATTTATTGGTAATTTTTTGAATGATTTATCTAATTATATATAATTATTTATAATAAATAAAGTCATAAAATACATGCATTTTAGTAGCACACCACATTTTTTTAGTATTTTGAATAATTAAGCAAATCCAATTCAGTGGAAGGTTAGTAGGCACATAAGGGTGTGTGGTTGAATCATCAAATCCCAAATCCAACGATTAGATTTAGGAAGATTGAAGTTTAATTTTTACTTTTACTCCTTAGAGGATCAACAAAGAATATTAAAAATAAATCTAGTAATTCTCAAACATGACCAAACATTTCAAAAATGTCAATATTTTTAGTCCTCTGCATGATGAATAAGAGGAAAAAATTTTGGTTAAATTTGAGTAAGGGAAACGTACGATAGGGCCTCCAACAGTGAAATCTCCCTTTTGTGGGGGAAAAAGGGCCACCCAAGCCTAATACCAAGACAAGGTAGGCTTGGTATTAGGCTTGGTGAGGTAGGCTAGGAGCATCACCGATCCTAGTGGCAAGCCTTTGGAGTCTGCATGCTGCCCATGCGGAAGGCTGAGTCATCAAAACCATGCCATGTTGTTAGACCACGTGGTGCCATCTCATCAAGGAGATGTGACATCACTCCTTGCCATGTCACCTTACATTGCCACACGTGCTGCCACATGTGCCACCTCATCATTCCACATCATGAGCCATGTGATCACACCATGCCACCTTGGCATACCTCCTCAACCTTGCCACATCACCAATCCCTCCACCTCAATTTGCCATGTCAATCTACCACCTCATGAATGCCAACTCATCATGCCACATCACCTTTTCAATGTCATGGAAGAGACTATATTACCACATCATGACCATGCATGGTGCCACATCAGCCAGATGTATACACATGACGATGTGCGACGCATAGAATACCTCGATCGAGGTATATGACCTGCGTGAGGCATACGATACCTCGATCGAGGTTATATGACCGAGGATACCTAGGGATACCTCAATCGAGGTTTATACATGCGTAATGCATTAAATACCTCGATCGAGGTATATGGTCTGATCGAGGTATATGATCTGGGCTCTGGGCATAGCAGACCTCAATCAAGGTATTTGAAGGTACAAAACTTAGCCAATTAGTTTCAATCTTAGCACCAAAACTTAGCCAATTAGTTTCAATCTTAGCACCTCTCCACCAATAATAATGAAGAGCAATCTAAGAGCAATCTAATGGATGAGTTGAGGCTCTCTATAAGACACCACGTTTTGGTTCATTTCACCCATTCTTAGCCGTTCTTGCCTCCTCATCACTTTGTCACACCTTCCATCCTACTTTCATTGAGAATGGGTTCTCAAAGCCGTAGAGCTAGTAGACGTGAAAGATGTAGGAACCCCCCCCCAAATCTCATTGACGAGGAGCGCAAGCGGAAGGCTCGTGAGTGCAAGAGAGCCTCTAGAGCTCGAGCTCGCGCTGCCACCACTGATCCACCTCCATCTCTACCTCTACATCCCACCTCCACCCCCACCTCCACCCCCACCCCCACCTCCATTGTCCCCCCATCCTCATCCGCTCCCCTACCTCTAGCCTCCGCCCTTCCCCTAGCCACCTACATTTTGGCCTCCACCTCTGCCTCTTCCCCCTCCACCCTCCCCCCTCCCCCTCCCCCTCCCCCTCCCCCTGCTCTGCTTAGCGCCTCCCTTCCCCCGTCCACCCTACCATCTCCCATTGATCCCCTTGCCCCACCTTGCAGCAGCAGTGTTGCTTCATGACATGACTTGCCGAAGTCCACTATCTGTCGTTGTACTAGCAAGATTGTGTTGTCTTTTTTTTGTGACCTCACGCCAGCTTCGCAGTCTTCTCTTCTCACGTCCCTGATTGATCACCCTAACTTGGTAGAGTGTAGGAGGCTTGTTGGTCTTGGTGCACGTAGAGATAGGGTTGTATCTAGCGAGGTCCTTATCAGTGTTCGACGTTCCTATGCTTCTATTAAGCATAGGAACTCCAGTGATGCCTTGGCAGCACGTCGTGCTATTGTGGCTGCCATTAGTAGACCTCATATGACAGGCCATGTGTGTACCGCTTCACGTCTTCTTCAGATTTCACCACGCACATTGCGAGCACGCATCATTAGGAGGCAGAGTCTAGAGGATATTGAGACTGATGCTCTTTGGGCTTCGAGTGGTCGTGCACCTCGCAGCGATCGATTGTTGGATGATTCCACTAGGTCCTTCATACAACAGTTTTGGGAGGAGCATTGCAGAGCATCCCCGGTGTTCAAGAAGGCATTGCGGAAGAGGGTGTCACGCAGTGTGTACATTGAGCATGGTGCATGTTTTTTGGAGTGTACCCAGACTGAGTTGTACACTCAGTTTGTAGAGGTGCACCCGGAGTTCAAGATTGGGCAGAGGTCATTTGAGCGATGCATGCCATGGTTTGTGCGATGCTCTCAGGAGCGTGACACATGCTGTTGTCGCTACCATGTGGATTTTGGATTGATGTATGACGTATTCCGTTCCCTTGATGGTCATAGGGGAGTGGTTCCTACTAGCCCTCGTGACTTCATTCATTCCATATTGTGTACACGAGATGGTGATGCTTTATTCCACTCCCTTGATTGTGTGGAAGGCACGTGTACTTTGTGTGGTGACTTTGCTAGAGTGCCACGAGTTGCACTAGATACTTATGATGTGCAGATGGTTCGTTGGCAGTAGTATGAGTACTGTACCTTGACATTAGATGGTGGTGCACAGTCGAGGAGGTTGCAGATTGTGGGGAAGGAGACACCACGTGTTGTATTCATTGACAGTTTTCGAGGGAAGCTGTACCGCTACATACGCCACTCGCACACTGCGAAATGGGAGGATCGTCAGTTCCGTGCATGTTTGAGGACATTTCCTACAGGGGTGGTTGTCTTAGTGGTGGACTTTGTGGAGAATTACACCTTTGCACCATAGCATGAGATCCAATCGGATTATTATTTCTCCGAACAGGTGACGTGTGATTGAGTATTGATTTTTTCCCCGCCTCATTATATTGAATTATTTCAATAGTCATATTTTTTTTCAATGCCATATTGCAGGTTGCTATATTTGTGCACATTAGCTATCGTCATGCATAGGCTCATGTGGATGGCATCGATAGCACCATGGACTCACGCGTCGTTGTGCGAGAGTATCACTTCTACATTAGTGATGATCGATCGCATGATGCCCATTTTGTGCAACATTGCTTCACTTTGCATGATAGTTTCTTGAGGGATCATGGTGTCACATGGCAGCGGCGCTGGATCTGGTCAGACGGCTGTGGTGGTCAGTTCAAATCCGCTAGACAGTTTTATTGGTTCTGCAGATGGCAACGTGAGACAGGCATTCTGATCACATGGAGCTACTTCGAGACAGGGCATGGTAAGGGAGAGCACGATGGTGCAGGTGCTTGCGTGAAGCGTGCTTTGCGTCGATACCAGTTGCGTCACAGTGCCGATCGCTTCAAGGATGCACATGATGTGGTGCGGTGGTGCATTATCCACTAGTGCTATCTCCTCGTTTCAGTCGCGTGATGATAGGGTGGTGAGCCGGTATTTTTGGTGCGTGGACATTGGGAGTCTTGATCGGTCTAGGCCTTTTGATTGTCGTTCTGTGCCTGGCACTCTTGATTTCCATTCCATCAGGAGCATAGGTGAGTCTCACCCGGCAATCTTTTCTCAACGGTTTGCATGTTTTTGCTCTGCATGCATTGATGATGATTGGGGAGGGTGCTCCATGATACCCGGGCCGATCCATGGGTACGGCGAGTGCTTTCTCCCTTCTAGCCTTGGGAGGAGGTACATGATGATCAAGATGCGGGATTCAGTTCCTCTAGAGATTATGACCAGCTTATAGATATTTTGCGTATTGGTGATATCTTCGCGGTTATTGCTTCGGAGGGCAATGAGGAGGGTGTGGATTATTACTTGTTTCGATGCTCTATGCTGAAGAGTGTGCTGAATGAGGATACAGTGGATGGGCATGGGATGCACTTCAATGCTCATAGCATGATCATAGGTGGTCACTATTTTCAGAGATACAAAGGCGTGGTCGCTATATTGAGTTCCAGGAGTACATGGCGGATTAGGAGGCATACATGTATTCTCATCTTGTTGTTGCGATCAAGATTACTTTGAGTCGTGTTCGCACTCGCAAGGCGACGTCCACTCCACGATGGTGCCTTGCAGTGGCGGATCACAAGTGCATACTTGCAACTATTGGCATAAGAGCTGATCCTGAGGAGTAGCACATTACATATCATATTTTTTGGGATCATCAGTTGATCAGATTGATTTTTATTGGGTATCACTAGTTGATTACACTTTTTTGTATTCGATATGTATAGGCTCACTGTGTGACCGTACCATTGTAATTTTCATGGACTCATATTTTGTATTTCACTATGATGGCTGTATACACGTTCATACACATCATTGTATTAGATTCTATTTTATACATGATGTCCGATGTCTTCTCAATGGGATTTTTTGTGTTTGTAAAACAAAAAATTGTTTATTAGTAGTAATGTTGTAATTTGTTTTGTGCTTTAGGACATTTTAAAAACGTGACTAAGAAAATTCATGCACGTACTAACGAAATACGCGTCTGGACTTACTTGTTGGGGATGAAACTTTGCACGACTCTTAGGCCACCCTAGACATACATCCATGCGAGATTTGGTCTGAACTGATTTGGTATGCGCCACGTGGAAGGTACAATGCGTACATTTTTACAATCCCTACTAACACGAGTGCGGCAAAGCTATGGCGTATGTGCTAACGAAATACGCGTGTGGATTGATCTGTTGGGAATGAAACTTCGCACGACTCTTAGGCCACCCTAGACATACATCCATGCAATATTTGGTCTCCAACTGATTTGGTATACGCCACGTGGAAGGTATAATGCGTACATTTTTACAATCCCTACTAGCATGACTATGTGTGAAAAATGGCACACGTATTAACGAAATATGCATGTGGACTTATCTGTTGGAGATTAAACTTTGCACGGCTCTTAGGCTGCCGTAGACATACATCCACACAAGATTTGGTGCCCAATTGATTTGGTATGCGCCACGTGGAAGGACAAATGCATACATTTTTACAATCCCTACTAGCACAACTACGTATGAAAAATGGCGCACGTACTAATGAAATATGCACGTGGACTTATCTGTTGGGGATGAAACTTCACACGGCTCTTAGGCTACCTTGGACGTACATCCATGCAAGATTTGGTCTCCAACTGATTTGGTATGCGCCACGTGGAAGAACAAATGTCTACATTTTTACAATCCCTACTAGCAACTAAACCCTAAACCCTAAACCCTGAACCCTCAATCCTAAACCCTGTTGGGGATGAAACTTCACACGGCTCTTAGGCTACCCTAGACGTACATCCACGCAAGATTTGGTCTCCAACTGATTTGGTTTGCACCATGTGGAAGGTATAATGCGTACATTTTTACAATCCCTACTAGCACGACTAAACCCTAAACCCTAAATCCTGAACCCTAAATCCTAAACCCTGTTGGGGATGACACTTCACACGGCTCTTAGGCTACCCTAGATGTACATCCACACAGAATTTGGTCTCCAACTAATTTGGTTTGCACCACGTAGAAGGTATAATGCATACATTTTTACAATCCCTACTAGCACGACTAAACCCTAAACCCTAAACCCTAAACCCTGAACCCTAAATCCTAAACCCTGTTGGGGATGAAACTTCACATGGCTCTTAGGATACCGTAGATGTACATCCACGCAAGATTTGGTCTCCAACTGATTTGGTTTGCGCCATGTAGAAGGTATAATGCGTACATTTTTACAATCCCTACTAGCACGACTAAAACCTAAACCTTAAACCCTAAACCCTAAATCCTAAAACCTGTTGGGGATGAAACTTCACACGGCTCTTAGGCTACCCTGGACGTACATCCACGCAAGATTTGGTCTCCAACTGATTTGGTATGCGCCACGTGGAAGGTATAATGCGTACATTTTTACAATCCCTACTAGCATGACTAAACCCTAAACCCTAAACCCTGAACCCTAAATCCTAAACCCTGTTGGGGATGAAACTTTACACGGCTCTTAGGCTATCTTAGACGTACATCCACGCAAGATTTGGTCTCCAACTGATTTGGTTTGTGCCACATAGAAGGTATAATGCGTACATTTTTACAATCCCTACTAGCACGAATAAACCCTAAACCCTAAAACCTGAACCCTAAATCCTAAACCATGTTGGGGATGAAACTTCACACGGCTCTTAGGCTACCCTAGACGTACATCCACGCAAGATTTAGTCTCCAACTGATTTGGTATGTGCCACGTGGAAGGTATAATGCGTACATTTTTATAATCCCTACTAGCACGACTAAACCCTAAACCCTAAACCCTGAACCCTAAATCCTAAACCCTATTGGGGATGAAACTTCACATGGCTCTTAGGCTACCCTAGACGTACATCCATGCAAGATTTGGTCTCCAACTGATCTGGTTTGCGCCACGTGGAAGGTATAATGCATACATTTTTGCAAGCACCTTTTCAATGCTTAATGTTTACAATTACGACACACGGCATTATTTTTAAAATACATTATGTATTAGATGTGTGAATTGAGATATTTGAAATTCAAAATCATACTCTTAATTTTAAATACGCACATGGGGATGAAACTTCGCACGGCTCTTAGGTTTAGTGTAATAATTACAAGCATTGATATATACGAAATTCAATATGATATTCAAAATGATAAAGTTGGAACTTGAACACTTTTTCAATGCTTAATGTTTACAATTACTTCACATGGCATTCTTTTTTAAATACCTTATGTATTAGATGTGTGAATTGAGATATTCGAAATTCAAAATCATACTCCTAATTTTAAATGTTTATGTTACATTTAAACAAACTATAAACTGAGATAAACAAAGTGTGAAGAACATCATGAAAGTATGAAAATGCTCATACATCATAAAAGTAAGAACAATATCATGAAATTACCAAAATGAATCTGTACATCATCATCATCATCGTGCAGAAGTGCATCCCTAAACAAGAAATGTGTGAAGCCTAAACAATCATCATGAATCAGAATCTGATAACTCCACATATGATCCTCTAGTGGAACGCTGACGTGGCTCCTGTATGACCTGCTGCCCAACCGTCCGCTGTGTGCCCTTAGGCAAAGCCGGATCAGATGGGCCAGCCTCATCACCTGCATGAGATGGGCCAGCCTCATCCTGATGAAGAGGAGGGCATGCTGCACGTGCCACTGCTGCCATCTCTGCCTCCCTCACCTCCTCTATGTATGCGCGTCTCAGCTCCCATAGCCGTGCATCTGCGAATACTCGTGCCTCAAATCCAGTGCAAGTAATCGTCTCTACATGTAGAAGACGCTGGTCTCGGCCCCGCCCAAGCTGCTGCTCCACCCACTGCTGCAATGATGTTTGCAGCTCTGCCTCTCGCTCTATATGGTGTGCCTCCTCTGCTCGTGCCTCGTCACCTGGCATGAAATCACCATATGAAAAGCGTCGTGGAACGCACGCTGCAACCACCGATGTATCAGCACCCTCCTGCATCAGCAACGCTCTCTGTGCCTCCTCCCTGTAGTGCTCTGTCAAGACTACGCGGGCGAATGGATCAATGGCCTAACGATGACCAGGATATAGATCATCCATGCCTAGTCCTCTGTATGTGGCCACATCAATGTTAGCAAAGCATACAGGGCACACTGATCGTGCCACCATGTGGTGGGTCATGCAATGGAGATGTGCGAGATGTGGCCGCACCCTAGTCCAAACCACCCTACGGTGTCAAACTCCTCGTGGCAAAGGATGCAAGTGGCAGTAGGAAGCCTGGCTATGACTGCTGCGTCTATGGGTGTCCTAGTCGGCACATCTACAAGAGGAGCGGGGTATAGGGCCACGCTGGGGTCGATCCTATGGTGAGATGGATCACGACTAATATGCCTCAACTGCAAAATATAGTGCTCCGCACGATGGTATGCTATGCATGTCCGAATCCTCTACTCCTCCAAATCTGTCTACAACAATAGTCGTACACGAGACTCCATCTCCTGACGCAATAGATGCGCCTGCAATGCAAACATGTCGCGTACATGGTGAGAATTAACCAAAAAACTTCACTTCAAAACACGCTACAAAAAAATAAACTAACATAATCAAAATAACTAACCTCGTCCCTAGACTCAGCCAACAATGCCTCCAACTCTGCAATCCGTGCGTCTCGAGCCTCCAACTCGTGCTGAGGCAGTGTAGATATGGGAGGTGGTGTAGATGTGGGAGGCTCCATCGATGATCGAGGTGGGGGAGGTGGAATCGAAAGTGATCTCGATAGGGCAGAGACCATGTGCTGCAAGGATGATGCCACTGAATGAACATCCCCCCTAATATGTCCTCCAATAGCTCGCAATGCCGGTGCAGGGATGGTGTGCAACTCTGGTGCCTCGCATCGACGTTGAACACCTGCAATCTGACGCTCCTGACGCCCCATCCTACCATGTCCCGCTCCTACGGGTACTAAGGTAGTCTACCTAATGACCAAGCACAAACTTAGCGTATAGCTGCATGGCAAATGACCTGGCTATCTGACGGTTGTGAGGCAATCGACCACCATTCGCAGCGAGATATCTCGGATAAATGTGTGCTACTATAATGGGGTGCCTACAATGTAAAATATGCAAGGGGAGCCCTGATCGTGGTCGCATCGCCTCAGTGTGATCATCCCAAAACATATCCTCTAAGGCCTGCCTGTGATGTGACTCACGCTCAAACAACTGTCGAATCCAAGCCACCACCAATGATCTCTGCCTTAGCCTGTGCCTGAAAGCTATCCACAATGTCCTCAACTGTGTCCAATCAACCCAGAGCCTCAATAACTGAATCTAGACTTGCAACCAAGTGAGGGGATGCCCTAGCATCCTGCAGTGCCCTCATCTCAGCTCTCAGCATCTCTATCTACATACGAATAGTGGTGCCAGAACCTGTGCGCTGGTTAGCGCATGCACAAAAAAAACACATGGAAATAAATATTCTATTTGGGTAATGAAAATAATATTCTATTCAATATGACTTATAATCTATTTACGTAATGAAAACTATTTGTACGTACTCCTTGATGAGGTAGGATGTCGTTGGGATCATCCTATGCACCTACTAGTAGATGGGCCAAATGTGTGGCTCAATATTATGTTTATCAAACTCAATATTATTAAAAATTCTTAATTTCGATTAAAATTTTTTCAAACTCTAGTTGTTGCATTTTTAAACTTAGATGTCTCAAATATTTTTTCCTTATATGTTTCCCTTTTTTTACTTTTTATCCAATATGAAACTTTTCCACATGTGGTGTAAGGACCACATTGTCCACTTATGGCCCCTATACTAAGGACAGATAGTAGAGAGGTTTGGTTAATAAGACCTTCTTTGAATGCTTTAGTGCCTTGGGTTTGCAATAGATATGGAGGAGATAGAAGGATACCTAATACATTACTTTGAACGATACACAAGCAAGGCGCATCTAGTATTTCTCGGACTACACATTAAAAAAGAGAGCGGGTTGACACTACAGACCTTTTAAAGCAAGAACTTTGAGAAAATAATTAAGCCTTTTCAATATTATCTATTTTGGTTGGGCAATCCACCTCAACTAGTGGCCATTCCTATAGATCATCACTTGGTTCCCATGCTTGGGGAGAGAGGAGACCTTTGGACAATCATAAATTATGTATGTGTTTTCGATGCGCTGGTGCATTTAGAAGATCCAATTAGCCATATGCTTATGCATCTAACCAGTCTAGTGTTGGAGTCTTTGCCCATGTGGTGTGGTGTTTTAGGGATAATGCCCATGTGGTGTTTTATACAGCCTACTTACTCTACCTAAATTATGAAACAACTCCTAACCAACTATATAATCTATAATATTCCACATAAAAGATGATTTTTTAAAAGATGGTTTTGAAGACTAAAATTTAAACGTTTTTTAATTTAAATAAAAATAGCACCAATTTCAAAAATAGCATAAAACCTACTTTAATCTCTCTTTTTCTTGTTCTTGTTTTCTTGTTTTCTTGTTTTTAATACATGATTTTCTTATTTTAACAAAATTCTTATTTTCTTGTTCTTGATACATGATTTCTAAAAACAAAATTTAAACGTTATATTAAATTCAAAACTTCAGTAATTTGTAAACTTCACTTATAAATTTTTTTAAATAGATTATTTTAAAAAATAAATTATATACTTTTTGACATTTAAATAAAAACTTCACTAACTTAAACTCTTATTTTCTTTTTTTTTTAAGATCATTTTTAAAAATAAAATTTAAACGTTTTTTATTTAAATATGAATAACACTAATAAAAAAATATCTTTAATCTCTTTTTTTTAAAAGATGATTTCAAAAAACAAAATATATACATTTTCAGGCTTTAAATAAAAAATTACATAATTCCAAAAATAATTTAAAAAAACTTTAAAATGCATTTCAAATTTAGAAATATTTTATAATTATTCCTATAAACTAAAATTTAAACGTTTCTTTATTTAAATAAAAATAGCACTAATTTAAGAAATAACTTTAATCTCTTTTTTTTTAAAGATGATTTTAAAAACAAAATATTTACATTTTCACATTTTAAATAAAAAATTACGTAATTCCAAAAATAATTTAAAAAAGCTTTAAAATGCATTTCAAATTTAGAAATATTTTATAATTATTCCTATAAACTAAGATTTAAACATTTTTTTATTTCAATAAAAATAGCTCAATTTAAAAAAATAACTTTAATCTCTTTTTTTCCAAAGATGATTTTTAAAAACAGAATTTTTACATTTTCACATTTTGAATTAAAAATGTCGTAATTCAAAAATTTGAAAAAAACTTTAAAATGCATTTCAAATTTAAAAATATTTTATAATTATTCCTGTGAACTAAAATTTAAATGTTTTTTTATTTAATTAAAAATAGCTCTAATTTAAAAAATAAATTTAATCTCTTTTTTTTCAAAGATGATTTTAAAAAACAGAATTTTTATATTTTTACATTTTGAATAAAAAATGTCATAATTCAAAATTTTAAAAAAAACTTTAAAATGCATTTCAAATTTAAAAATATTTTATAATTACTCCTGTGAACTAAAATTTAAACATTTTTTTATTTAAATAAAAATAGCTCTAATTTAAAAAATAACTTTAATTTCTTTATTTTCAAAGATGATTTTAAAAAACAATAATTTTTACATTTTCACATTTTCAATTAAAAATGTCGTAATTCAAAAATTTAAAAGAAATTTACAAATGCATTTGAAATTTAGAAATATTTTATAATTATTCCTATGAACGTTTTTTTATTTAATAAAAAAAGCTCTAATTAAATTTTTTTTTCATTTTCACATTTTAAATAAAAAATGTCGTAATTCAAAAATTTCAAAAAAACATTAAAATGCATTTGAAATTTAGAAATTTGTTATAATTATTCCTATAAACTAAAATTTAAATAAATTTTAGCAAAAAAAAAATGCTACATAAAAAAAACCCTACCTAGACTCTCCCGCTCCGTCCATCTCCGTCGATGTCCGTCGGTCGCTCTCCGTCGTTGGCGCAATTCCGTCGACATCCCGCAAATTCGAAATCGATCGATGAGGAGGAGCTCGATCGAGGTATGCAGAATGAGGGGGGTCGCTCTCCTTTTATAAGAAAATTTAGGGTTTCCCTACCTCGATCGAGGTATTTCGCATGCAACATACATATCGGATCGAGATATAGACATGCCACGATACCTCGATCGAGGTATTTTGACATGCCCATACATCTCGGTACATCTACCTCGATCGAGGTATATACATGCCACCATACCTCGATCGAGGTATTGTGACATGCCCATACATCTCGGTACATCTACCTCGATCGAGGTATTGACATGCCACGATACCTCGATCGAGGTATGTCGGTAGCAGCTGGATGCCACATGTCTCGATTGACGTATTCGACATGCGGCCAAGTCATCGGTCCAGCATCGAGGTATGTCAGCTGCCCTGTCGGATGGCACATACCTCGATCGAGGTATGCTGGACATGCCACTTTACCTTGATCGAGGTGTAGCTGGATTGCCACGATACCTCGAATGAGGTAGATGTGGCATGTATAGGTGGCTTGCCAGCAAACCTCGATCGAGGTATAGGCTCGGTCCGGTGAAAAAAGCCCAGCACCTCGATCAAGGTATTGGCTTGGCTCGGTTGTCCTCGTGTGTGATTTTCATTGAAACTAATACCTCGATCGAGGTATTGCAGACCGAAGCAAAACCTTTGTATTTTCACTCGAGCGGGTGTCACACTCACTCGAAAGTGGTCCGGAAGTGGACACCCTTAGCTTGCTACCACCCACTATCTTAGATACGATGGAGAGGCCGAAGACCATGCATATTTCTAGGACTCAGATTACGGCCCCCCCAACAAGTCGGGAGTACTCTGCTCTAAAAATACTGAGGCCTTCATTGACATCTAGGGGGAACCCATACACCACACTCATAAAGAGGCCCTCTACGAGCATGTCATCTAAGGTGGTGACATGCAGATGTGTGGGGAATCGACTGTGGGAGCTAAGGGTCTCCACTAGTGCTAGCATTTCTACTCTAGGTGAGTACAACACAATCACCTTATATAAGAAGGCAGATAACATTGGGATCATAAAGCAATTGAGGGGGGCTGGTAGTAGGCATGCTGAACATGAGTGGGTGAGCAGCAGATGAGTGACGAGAGCTGGAGGAGGGAGCATGGAGCAAAGTAAGGCAGGGGCAGAAAAGAGCTAGAGGAGGGGTAGACACTCGACATTATCCTTGACAGTACAGTCATTCAAAGGGCTTTCTCACTGCCAAAACAAGGTGGCAAATACCCTAAATGGTCTGCTGATGCAAAGTTTATCAAAGTACAGTCTCTCCTCACCAAGGGCACACTGATCCATAGAGATGGCATATTGCTTCGCACCATCCTTGACCATCGCCTCAAGGAAGCAGCCCAATTCCTATCCACAATCCTTGGAATTAAGTACGGTAAAGATCGCTCTCTCCCACTCCCCACATTTGTTATGCTAAGTAGGAAGCTAAAACAAGATTGGGTCTAGCACTTTGTCATTTTCTTTACCAAGAAACTCGATGGTTCTTTAGGCCAAAAATGTAAAATTCCACACTTATTGGCTATAATTATCAAAAAAGAACTACAAGAAAGAGAAATGACTCTGGCCCCCAGTCACCAAAACCAATTGAGGAGTTGGACATACCCTTCTCACCAGTATGGGAGCCATCACCAACTTCTCCAACTATCACATTGATAAGTGTAGATGCCTTAGCAAAGGTACCTATTTTGGAGGTCGGGATTGCAGAATTGCCCCATGAGATGCTACAGCTCGGTGCACAACTACAACCAATAAGTCTCCCCCAACAGCACCACAACCTGAGCTCGTGATAAGGTCGGCACCCAAATTGGAGGAAAGATCGACACCAGAGCTTGAGACTACATCAATACTCGAGCCGCCCATCAACGCCATGCCAGTCGATGAGCCACAAGGGGAGCTAGTGCCAGATCAGTAGTATGACTATTGTACACAAGGGATAGAAATGCCATTGGAACAACCTCCCCCAAGTACTACAGAATCATCGAGATGGCTCCATGGGCACCACTTGTATCAGCAATATCACTAGACCTCATCACCATCTATCATTCTCCGACATCAAGCTAGCCAAATGATCCAAATATCAAAACTATTCACTAGCTTGGCCAAGGAAGAATATGCAAGAGAATTGGAAAGGCAGACTGCATTAGAAATCAAAGACCAATTCCAGTCAATCGCCATAGAGGTCAAGGCACTTTGGGCACAAATACATGAGAATGAGGTAGAAGAAGTGTGCATGAACCAGGCTCTCCAAGCTCAAGAGAAGACAGTAAGGGATGTGACCTCCAACCTCCACCAAAGTCAAACATAGTTGACTACGGTAGTAGAAGCAACGGCAATCCTATAGACCTACTATAACTCCTTGACATCTACACATGCGCAATAGACAGAGGTAGTGGCACACGCTCGACTCACTCTAATTCACAAAGAAGAAGAGCTCCAAGATTGCAAAGACAAGCTTGAAGACATGAAACAATCTTTGGCAGTACGTACCTTCAGCATTGATGAGCTTACAAGGGAATGCTGAATCTTAAAAGACCAACTTGCTACCATTCAAGAGGCTAGCAATTCACAAGCCCAAGACTTGGACCAATGTTCCAATATCACCGAAGACATTCCTCAATAGGCAAAGGTCACCTTGCAAATGAGAAAGCTTAAGGAGGCATACACAACCATCTACCATCAATACAAAGAAAAAATGAATGAGATGCACTCCCAAAAATAATCATCTCCAAGCTTGAACTCCAATTGCTAGTGCACAACAATGGAGGCATTGGAAGACAACATCAATGACGCCCCACTACTGCACAACCATGGTGTACCAATAGCTTGTGGCTGCTCTACAAGTGGAAGATCACCTCAACGCATGCGTGCTTATCCAATGGAAGCAACTCCAAATCAGGATCATATCTGCTCATCCAACAATCAACTGGGAACATTCCATCGGAGCTAAAACCCTGTGCATAATTTGCCAAGACTTGTCTGAAGATGAGAAAAATATCTTCTGCTTGTCTACACATGTCAAGTTTATAACACTCAGGACGGATGCTTTCATTGCATATGTCTACCTCATGGGTAGCCCTCCCCTCAAGGTTATCGTAGGTTTGTTGCCAT
The DNA here is from genome assembly GCF_047967505.1 of Dipteris shenzhenensis. Taxonomy (NCBI): domain Eukaryota; kingdom Viridiplantae; phylum Streptophyta; class Polypodiopsida; order Gleicheniales; family Dipteridaceae; genus Dipteris; species Dipteris shenzhenensis. The sequence continues at coordinate 26,539,584 of NC_141623.1, forward strand.
TGCTACAACGTTCATCCCTATTATTTGCACGGCATGACATAACCGACATCCCACCCATGCAGCTGATCATCCCATCGCACCAGCAAAAAGAAGTGTCGGAAGATGACAACATCAGAACCTCACTTCCCCTTGCTGCTACCACCCTCTTGACCTTCCCCGAGCTCCATCCTAACATCTATTCCCTCCATCATCTCTTTGCTCATGCCTCTCACCATTTTCAACTTACCCAATAGTCACAAACTTATGAGCCCCTCACACCTAGCTTTTTCCCCTCCCTTGCTAATCCTACCCTTGAGGATTACCAAGCTGCTAAAACCATTTGCCCAGTTCTTCCCCCCCTCCCCTCTGCTCCCCCTTCCACCACTATCACTCTGCCATATTTCTCCCCAATGTCCACCGATTCTCTCCCTGCGCCGTCATCACCTTCGACACTTCTGGTGCTTCCATCAGCAGAAAATGACACAGTATTTGATTTTGAATATCAAGATCTAGATAATTCAATTCATACGCCCATGCCAAGTTCCAATGATGGGTATGATTTTGATGAGATACCACTTCCCAGTAACCCCATCAAGGGCTTTTGGAGCAAATATCCTGATATGAAAACTCGAGGTGGATGGCGACTTTCCTACCAACATTCATCAGCGTCAAATTAGTGAAGGTTGGATTAGCAAGTTGGATCCACAACTTGATTGGCACTGTCCCAAGCTCTTTGATGTAATCTTCGTAAAGGAGTACTTATGGGCACCTCCATGTCTCATAACCCATCCCAAGTTCTATGCAGTTCCACGGCATAAAAAATGGAAAGCCAACATACACACTTTGGCTGAAGATCGCATCATTAATTGGCCAATGATCGAACCCTACTCTGGTGTAGAATGGAATATCCAAGGCACCATGGTCCAAGCACTTCAGCAGCATGAACAAATAATGTGCGGCAACATTGATCGCTTCCTTCGCCAAAGTGCCATATTCTATAAAACATTGGAATTCATTTTGGAGGTCCCATGTTACCTTGATTCCCATTTGCCTCCGCTCAGCTTTAATCCCAATGAAAGGATTGATGCTCAGATTACAAGCCGGCTCTATCAAAGAGTGATCTTCTTAGAGGCACACCACATATCTCTGTTCGAGCAAATTGTGGATACAGGCTACTTAGAAACTGTGCAAAAATTGTATGGTGCTAAGGCTTTACAGCAGGATTGACTGGCACGACACAAGTTCCACAGCGATCGGACTAAAAACATGGCAACCCAGGTACGTGATTGCAATAAGCCATAACCCGAGGACGGGTAATAAAATGGATCCGGGAGTATGTTGACTCTGTGCCAACATGAACTTATGTAGAAAGGGAATGTGTTACAACTTTGTGTTACAACTTTGAGATACAACTTTGTGTTACAACTTTGTGATACAACTTTGTGTTACAACTTTGTGATACAACTTTGTGTAACAACTTTGTGTTATAACTTTGTGTTACAACTTTGTGTTACAACTTTGTGTAACCACTTTATGTTACAACTTTGTGTTACAACTTTGTGTTACAACTTTGTGATACAACTTTGTGTTACAACTTTGTGATATGACTTTTGTTACAACTTTGTGTTACATGCAGAGAGAGGAGCTCTCCAACTTGTATAAATACCCCATAATGCAATGAAGGCCGCACTCTTTGGGGCATTGTGTTGAGTCTACTTTGGTATTCCAAGCATTTGTCCTCCAAAAGCATGTCCTAACCTTGCAAGTCCTCCTCCCCTCTCCTCCAACCTTGCAACCCATCCTCTCCCTCTCCTCCTCCCTCCTCCTCCTCCTCCTCCCTTCTCCTCGTCCTCCTCTCTCCTCCTCCTCCCTCCTCCTCCTTCCTCCTCTCTCTTCTTTCCCCCATGCTCTTACAACTTCTTCCTCTCCCACTCCTATGCTCCCGAAACCCTTTGTTCCTCAACCCTTAAACTCCATGATCTATGAGGGAGATGAGTTCTCCACCATGTACTCTACCCTGACCTTGGAACCTCCTTCTAACCCTTAAACTCCTCCTAAACCCTACAACCCCCAATGAAGGCGAAAGCCTTCATTACCTCTACAAAGATGATTTACGTTCCTTTTACACATGCATGCACTTTGTTTGCTTACCACACTTAAGCCTACGTCTCTCATCGGAACATGACTCGAGGTCCTAAGCTACACATATACTATAATCAACAACCCCAATATATCTATAGGTGACAAAAAGCCTTGGAACCCTACAAACATAGAATACCCAGCTCTTCCTATGAAAGCAATAGGAAAGAGCCAACAAACGTGAAAACCAACTCAACAAGAGACGAGAGCGTCTTCAAGCTACTCAACTATTGTACCTAAAAGAGTACATCTAGAAAGGTATGAAGCCAAAATTCTAGCTACAGTAGATGGACAAAGAATCCATGATCATGGAGACAAGTCTACTTCCTCCATGCTTCTGATGGAGAAAGACACCACCATAGACCAGAGTTCAATAAAGAGAAACTTAGGTAGTTTGCTAGAGTTCCTCTAACAACATATAGAGAACCTACTCGGCCAACAAGTATACAACATCTAGTCGTACCCTTAAGGCCTAAAGATAGTACCAATCAAGTCAAGGGTGTACAACATCCTCACAATCAGGAAGGTGATGGGTGGGGAGCAAGCGAGGAGGTTTTCCAAGTAGTAGACCTATCTACTCAGGTTTTGGGGCAGAGAAGTTAAAGTCCAGCTCCAATATCAAGGTAAAGTTCCAAAATTTTAAAGGCATAGAGAACGCTCAAAGGTGGTGCGATCGATTTCCAATTGGGTTTTTTCCTGATTGGTATGCCATGTTAGAAGCATGGATTATTTTTTCAAGCTAGTTTTGTTAAGAAGCTAAGTTTAATGTTGGTGTCAAAAGTTATACTTTAATTAAAATAATTGTTTGAAACATTCACCAGGATTTAAAACTTTTATGCAAAAAAATTTAAAGTTTCACCAGGATTTACATTTTCTCCTTCAAAATTCAAAAGAAAACATATAGAAAAGTACTACATTGTACCAATATTGTGAAACTAAAAGAATGAGCTTGAAATTTATTGCCAAGATTTTATATTAATGTACAAGCATAGCTTTGAGAAAAACATCCCTAGTCAAAAGACTTTTTATGTAGATTCTGATAGGAAATTAATGAAGAAGACGTGAGACCAAAGTTGAGTGAACTAAAGAAGAATAAAGGCAAGTCCAAGAATTTGTGCTTATGATAAGAGCTCTTATTAATCAGTTGAGTACAATCATAGATGACAAGTCTATGCAAGCCTAGTGGATCATAGGTTGTACTTAGGTTGATTTGCATAAGCCAAAGATAGTCAATCTAAGCAGAGCCTATGAGGACTTGCTAAATTGAGTTGTTGCTTCGGAAGAAAAAAAGGGTTTGAAAAAAAAAGTGAAGAAGAAGGATGGTGAGAGTGACATTGAAGAGAGTATAGTCAGGAAGGATAAGCTAAAAACTAAGCTAAAGAAGGCTTTAAAAGAATTATGCAATCGAGGTAAACCAAGTAACAATGAGAAGTGGTGTAACAAGTGTTCTAGAGGTGGACATTAGAAGAGGAATGCAAGACTAAGTATTGCAATACATGTACCAATTTTGGGCACAATGACTTAGATTGTTGGTTTAATGGAAAAAATAGACAAGTGTTAGCAAACCAGGTCGCGGTTGATAACCAAGCATTGAGTGGCAAACCTCCACATCCCAAGTAGAATAACAAAGGTAAGAATGGTAAAGAGAAGAGTGATTCATCTAAAATTAAGTATTTTTATTGTGGAAAAAATCATTTGCATTTTGATTGTCAAATCTTGGCAAAATACTTAAAGCTCTTAAATAATAATTTGGAAAGTAAAGAGGTAGATCCAAAATGGCGAGCAATTGTAACTGAATTGCCAAAAATAGTTGATGCTCAGGTAATTGATTGGTCAAAAGCGGACATGACAATAGCCAAAGACATTGACACTAGAAATAGATCCATAAATATTGTGTTATTTATGCTATAAAACACTAGAAAGCTCTTGTCATATGATATAAATGTGTCTAATAAACAATTATATATGTATAATATTATTACATTGAGAGTGATTATGAGAGATGTTTCCTAAAGGAAATTTTTTTCAATAACTTTTTTAGTAATAACAGGGATACAAAGGGATGTCTATGAATAAGAAAATTTATGTTATGTTAAAATGATTGAGTGACTAGTCTGTATACTTTTGTGAGAAAGGGATCTTGTTCTAGTGAAAATAAAAGTGTAAAAACCATGTTTCCTAAAGAAATACAATTTCTTAAATCTCTTGAAAAACACGCTCAGATGATAAACCTGCTCATAGGTTTTTGCTCATAAAACTGACGCATCCGTAGAAGAAGAGGTCCCTATTATCACATTCGTAGAAGAAGAGGTCCCTATTATCACAATTAAGGTGAAAAAGCAAATCATTCCAAGTGTGATAGTAGATGGTGGGTCAAGAATGAATATTATTTCTAAAGAACTCGCGACTCAGTTAAAGTTTAAACACTATAAGCTATCTACATTTCAAGTTCAAATGGCTGACTAGAGACTAGTGGAGCCCAAAGGTATGTTACAAGATGTGGTTATTTGTATTGGAGTTATTTATTATACCATCAGTCTCATTGTGATTGCAATGGAGCAACAAGCTTATCCAATTTTGTTAGGATGTCCATGGCTAAAAAATTCCCAAGTATTGCATGAAGGGGGATCTGAGGAAATGATTATTAAGTGGGAAGGGAAAGATTTTTGTATTCCCACTAATCCTTGGAAAATACCAAATAGATATCACCTAAATAATTAGAATGGGTCATCATTTGCTTGGGTGTAGCCATTTTTGGTGAGGTTCAAGGACTTTTTTGTATATAGGTATCTTGCTTATGAATTGCTCAATGAAATTCGACAAACTTTGTCTTCAAGTTGTAGTACACAATCCAAAATTGAACATGAGAGCAAAAAAGTATTGAATAAGGATCTGTAACGAGACCGTTACAGCATTACAAGTGCTATGTTGCATGTGAAGCATGAATCCTAAAGACTATAGGATATAGCAGTTTAGATTAAGGACCTGCAACCTGCCCCCGCCCTGCAAATGCCCCTGCAACCCACGTGCTTCTCGACCTGACCTTGCACAAGCTTTGGTTTACCATTGTATTCTTTCAGTAAGTTGTCTCCTATTCTTTGCTTGCCTCACTAGCTAGCTTCTCTGGGTCTATTGTGGACTAATCGTGGACATGGCATCAATGGAAACATGTAGCTCTCCATGGCTTGCAAAAGAAGTAGACAGAGGCTGTGAGACAGGAAAGCTAAAAAGCCAAGTCAAGGCACAAGGAACAGAGTGGGGTCGAGGAAAGCATTGGCATGGTATCGAATTTGCAACGGAAGATGCTTTTTCAACATCTGGGAAGGGAGAAACAACGAGAAGAAAGAAGACTCCTTGTAGAGCAGCAACAAGAAGGGGTTGCAGATACACACATTCACTCATTGCCATTGGAGCAAACAACATGAGTTGTGGTGTCACGATCGGTGGGAGCATTCGAGGTAGCAACATCAGACCATTCAAGTGATTACCATTCTCGAGTCTTCACAAGATTTAACCTGCACCCTAAAGTTCATAGAGTAACAACCCTATCAAAACCTCGGGAGATGCATGCCCAAGAGGCAATGCTCTCTAACCTAAGAAATTGCCTATAGAAAGTGAAAGGGGTGCACAGCTTAAATCAACTAGCTGTAAAGAGGGCAACATTAGCTATGTTGGTGTCCCTTGAAACAAAGGAGAAACAGCTTGGGCGCACAATGTCAAAGATATTGTCGATCAGAAGGACCAATGTGGCTCCAACGGCAGTTGAACATAGAGCATAAGTAATGCATGATCATCCTGATCTGAGAAGTCTGTGGGCTTCAACAGAATGCAAGAAAAGGAGAGACAGCCTAAGTGTGGGAGTCATTGCTACAGTGAAATGTTTTGGCAACAAAATATGAGAGTTTCTCCAAATAGAAAGGACATCTGTAAGAAGCAGACGGGATGCAAGGTGTTTGAGGAGAACATCATACACATGCTAGATACAATGCAGGTTAGTGGTGCCTAAACCAGCCTGGTGATTGTTTGTGATTGATCTTTGGAATAGTTTACTTGTCTCATTTCTTAAACCAGGCTTGAAATAAATGTGATTTTCCTAAACTAGCCTAGTGGTTGGAACATCATCATGTGACCATAGCTTGGTTCAGCTCAATTGCCAGTTATGTGATTGTCATGAACCAACGTGGTTGAACAGACATTAGTTGTTGTCCAGCTCAGTGGCATGGTTGATCATAAATTAACAGCAAAATATATTTCATAATATATTGTAATTTTACTAGACCAGCCCGATGGTTGGAACATCACACAACCAAGGTTGCTTAAGCTCCATCACCAGTTATGTGATTGTCCTAAACCAACGTAGTTGAACAAACATTAGTTATTGACCAGCCTGGTGGTTGAATGTTTCTTAGGACTTAAATTTGTTAAATTTAATTTCCTGCTATTTGGGTCATATACCAGTGTTAAATTATGAAATTCAAAAATGAAAAGCGATATATTGTTATTTTCCAATGATGAAATTCAAAAATGAAAAGCAATATACTTGTTATTGTCTAATATGTGAAGTTGAGGCCGTCAAGCTAAACCATCTCGGTGGTTGAAATTGTGACAGTTCCTAAACCATCCCGATGGTTGAAATTGTGTCCTAAACCAGCCCGGTGGTTGCCTATCCTAAATGTGTCCTAAATAGCCTTTTGATTGAAATTGTGACTGTTTTAAACCAGCGCGGTAGTTGAAAATTGTTTTGCTTCATTAGATACTTTAATTAGCATGTGTTTTGTATTATTTTAGGAATAACGAAAAGGGGGCTCATTGTCCTGTTGTTCATGTTGGGTCAATAGATGAAGTTGTATCTCAAGTTTATGGATCAGAATCTAGAAATTTTAATTAGGCAGAGGAGCTTTGAGCATTGTAAGCCTTGGTACGCTATGAATGACTTGAGATTTGGTCGTGTTGGAGCATTGCTCCATGGGAATCGATGCCCATGCCTCCCTAATTAATGTATAGTATGTAGGCCACCTGGATCCTCATCATGTGTTGCAAAGGAGGGTAGGTTTTGTAGCGTGCTTCAGAATTTCACAGCCAGCTAGCAAGATAAGTAGTTCAGGACGTGCCTTGCCAATTTTCCCCATGACAGTATTGTATTTGTAATAGATTTTGCAAAAAATTATTCTTTTCAAGAACAAGATGAGATACAAAGTGCTCATCGATACAAGTAGATAACAATCCTTGTGCATATTACGTACAATTGTTTGCTTGATTCTTCCATGCCTAATGCCAATCTGCTTGCTGACTCATAGGAGTCCAAGTCAGTGCAACAACATACCATTTCTTCATTTCAGATGATAGGGAAGATGACACCTTATTTATGCAGCATGCTTTTCTACTGCATTGGAATCGCTAAAAAAGGAAAATCCCCATGCAAAAAATATAAAACAACATTGGGTGTGGTTAGATGGTGCTGCCTCTCAATTTAAATCAACTTGTGGATTCTACTTCATCTAAAGGTTCAAATCCCTGACCGACGGTCTAGACATGATGTGGAATTTCTTTGGGTCTAGCCGTGGCAAGGGTGAACATGATGGATGTGGTGCTGTTATTAAGCAAGCTCTATTTAAACACCAATTAGCATGCCCTCAAGAAAAACTCAATGATGCCCATGATGCTATAACATGGCTTACATCCAACCTCTCCACAAGCGTGCATTCAACATATAGTAAACAAAGCCTTAAGAATATTGTAGTACGCAAAGTGTTCCATGAAGTGAAAGTGAATGAAGCCAGCACAATTGCAAGAAAATTAAAGGAGTTCGTGATCTGCACAACATATGGGGATTTTCAAACAACCAACTGATTAAAACGAGAAAACTTTCTTGTTTCTGCAGTGTGTGCATCATAGGGGATCATGACGATTGTGAGAACATTGCAACTCTAAAGACTTGGGAGCGAGTTTAAGTTTTACCTCTACATTCAGATGGAGTGACAAACAATGGTGGAGAGTTTTGATGACCTCACTACCTGTCTCGAAGAGGGGGATAAATTTGTTGTCGTCGCAAATTCTAGGGAAAATGAGGAAGATGACCCATAATTTTTCTTGCAGTGCACAAAACCTAAGTACAAGGTTGAGGAAACATTTAAGGATAATTGGGAAATAACCTATGAGAAGTTGGATGTAGGAGTTGGAGCTTTTTGGTACCAAAAAACATTTAAGAGAGGACACAATTACAAACTACTACAAAAGAGTCCACAAACATGTGTGTACTCTCATCTACTAAGACCTATTAAGTTCCAAATGCAACCTATGCAACATGAAAGAAGGGCAAGAGTGTCTTCAAATTGGATTTAAACACGCATGAGCACATCTTGGGGTGTCTTGGAGAGGTGGACTAGGATGACGAAGATAGTACTAAGAAAATGTATGTAGTCTCATTGCAAGGAAACAATATGTCCACTTGTCCTACAAAATGGAATTTCGTATTTGATACTATGCTTCTTTTTAGTATATCCCAAACAACCACTATGCTAATTTTATTAAATTGTTTTTGTAAATCCCATACTTCTTTTTAGTATATCCCAACAACCATTGCACTGGTTTTCCATAACGAATCCACACATCCTACAAATCCATTCATCTTGTAATAATAGAAGAAAGCCATCGTGCTGGGGGTAGCTATTGATATCCTAGTGCAAACCAACCACCATGCTGGTGATAACTTATCTTGCACTACTACCGTGCTATCCCTACACTACTACCGTGCTATCCCTACACTACTACCATGCTATCCTAAACTTTGTTGCATAGTGCTATACCAAAACAGTGCGCTTTAGACCGTTTATTGTTTTGTTAACCGTCATATTTCATCCAATATTTTTTTTAGTATATCCCAACCACCACCGCACTGGTTTCCCATAAAGAATCCACACATCCTACAAATCCATTCATCTTGTAATAATAGAATTGAACCACAACGCTGGTGGTTATTAATATCCTAGTGCAACCAACCACCACGTTGGCGATAACTTATCGTGCACTACTACCGTGCTATCCCTACCCTACTATCATGCTATCCTAAAATTTGTTGCACAGTGCTATACTAAATCATTGCCCTTTAGACTATTTCTCGTTTCGTTAACTGTTAGATTTCATCCCATGATTGTTTTTAGTATATCCCAACAACCACCGCACTGGTTTCCCATAATGAATCCACACATCCCACAAATCCATTCATCTTGTAATAATAGAAGCAAACCACCATGCTGGTGTGTGTTAATATTCTAGTGCAACCAACCACTGCGCTAGCGATAACTTATCCTACATTACTACTATGCTATCCCTATACTATTGTCATACTATCCTGAAATTTGTTTCACAATGCTAGTGTCCTTTAGACTGGTTATCGTTAACTATTAGATTTCAACCACCGGGCTACTTAAAACATTTAAGTACTAACATGGAAGCAAGTCGATACAAAATCAGGTATTATGAGCACCATGCGAAAGTCCACAAGTCTAAGAAATGTTTGCAAGATTTTTATTATTTTAAAATACAAAGACATTTTGCTTTTTCAAGAAAATTCTAGCCTCCCAACTATCTTATCAGCATCTCTATGGCAAGCATCTCCCAACTCTTTAGGCTAGTCTAATGCACAATGACAGACCTCTTCACACACTCGGATTACACACTTCTTGCTTGACTTTGCCAACTTATACGCCGATAGTAACTCCTCCTTTCACTAGGGTCCTGGTCTTTGCGCTCTATACATCTTCGTGCCTCTATCATGTCCTTTCAAAAGAAACCTACATCATGAGCTTGAAAAGTATCTTAAAGGAGTAGGAAAAAAAAAAGCCAGGGGAAATTAATATTCACCATATCTATCGAGTCTAAGTAATACACCCACCACTGAAGCATGTCCTCCTTGCAACTATTTTCCTCCTCCTTCTCTGGGTCTATTTTTGCAAGGATGCCATCCAACATCCTTTTCATATAGAAAAAAGCATTCCAAAGTTATTTGGGTATGCCATATATTCGTTGTAGGTGGATTGGCAGTAGATGGATTGGTGTATAGAGTTTGGGGCTAGATGTCATAGTAATAAGCTCTTAGTTGTGTTTGCACTACACTTAGATAGGGAGAGAGTTCATTGTGCTTGACCTTCTCAATCTTTAGTCTCGTGTTCGTTTGGTAATCAAAATATTTGAGTACATTGAGTCCAACCTTGTTATTCTTCAGTCTCATATTAGTTGTCTAATCGAAATCTTTCATCTCACAAATTTAGTTGTCTAATCAAAATCTTTCGTCTCAGATTACGTCACTGGTCAAAATCTTTCAGTCTCACATTAGTGATCTAACAGAAATCTTTCATCTCACATTACTTATCAAATCGAAATCTTTTGTCTCATTATTATCACTGCGTTGGCGTGGATCAAAGGACACTATCTAGTCACATAGCTGAGGAAACATTGCCCAAGTAAATTCTAGATAAGATTAATAATTCAATAGATTACACACAAATTACATAGATTACAATCTCAAAGACTCCTTTACTTTAGATTACATCACAAGGACTCCTTGTTGAGCTCCCTGATTGCAGGCTCGGCCCTCCTTGCTCCTTTCTAGAATGGGGCTAGTTCCTTCCTACAGGGGCCCGGCCCTTCATGCCACTTTCTCTTTCCTTAATTTGAGCTTCATGGTTGTAGGCTCGGCCTTTCTTGCTCCTTTTTTGAAGGGGGGTGGTTCCTCCCTTCAGGGTCCTTTTCCTCGAAGTCAGGCTCGATCTTGGCCTTCTTTAATTTGAGCTCCTTGTCTTTAAGATCTTTTGCTCAAATGGAAAATTGGGCTACAACATCTACTTTCTCGTCGTAGATAGTTGTAGTAGGCAGGCACATTTGATCTGTCCATGACCTAAGCAATGGTAAATGGCATTCTCTACATAGCGATTTTGTATTCACAAACACCCCAAAGAAAAAAACATGCATAGGGTGGTAGCATGCAGGCCATCGGATATAGCAGTCATCTATGATGGGGGTATGGTAGACCATGCATTTCGGACCCTACTGCATAGTAGGATAGGCATCCGATTTAACTATTATGGCCGTCAATACCATAGTCTTGCTCTGTACATGATGAAGTTGCTTCTTGATTCCTTCCTCCCTCATCCTAAGGCTATGAATGTTCTCCTTCATCTCCTCCACTTTTTGCTCACTCTATGCAACAACTTCATCTGAATCCCTCATCATATAATGAAGCTGCATCAATTGTTGAAAAACATCTTCATGGGCCATTTCCAAGACTTCCACTCTAGTTTGGAAATCTCTTAGGACAATGGATTGCTTTTCATAACTATCGAAAGCCACAGCAAGCTTGTGCACACATCTATCATGATCTTCTTGCAAGGTCTTATAGCTTACTCTTTGGACTTCCAACAGTGTTTTGAAAAAACAACCCTCACCATGGCTACTGCAAATTGCTCCACTGTGGCTGCTGCAACTTGCTCCACCATGGCTACTCTCTACATGCTTCCTAGCCTGGGGAGTTGCCTCATTGTCTTCTCCACCCCGACTGCTCTCACTGCCCCATCCTTCCTAGCCTTAAAGCTCTCTCATAGTTCCTACATCACCTTTCTGGTTTCTGCATTCTCCCTTTTTAGCTCCTCCATCATCTGGTCTTTTTCAATGTTCAAATCGTTTTGCATGTTGCAGAGCCATTTTTAAAGACTCTCCTTTTCGGCTCTCTAATCTTCAAGATCCTTTCACATCTTTTCTAGCTCCTTGTCCACCATCTCCCCATCGTTTCTCACTTCTTCGAGCCTATCTTGGAGCTCCTTCATGTGCTTCTCTGCTTCTTCTCTTCTATGCCTTTCCATGTCATTCATTTTTGTAGCGGCCTCAACTTGCTCTTGTGCCTACAAGGCCCTCGCTTTTCCTCCTTTACCTAGGCTCTACACCTTCCCTGAAACTTTTCTCAAGTTGCAATTCCTTTCCTGCATCAGTGGCTTTCTCTTGTAGAAAAGTCACCTTTTGAGACATCTGCTTATCGTATTGCTCTAAAATCCCTTTGAGGGTAGATGCCATCAAGTGCATTGCAACTTCAGTAGACTGAGATGACAATTGGGATTTGCCATTCATGCAATTCTTTAGGTTGGTTAACATGCTCTTGGAGATCACCCTTGAGAAAGATACATCACATCCTTTCATTTGCTCTACTCTTGCTTGAACATGCGAGAACTTGCAGGTTCTTCTCATATCAGGAAAGAAGTGAATGGTCTTCTTTAGCACATCTTTGAGTTCTATTGGCACGCTCAATATCTTGACTCCACCATCTTTAATAATGTGAGTGTTGGGGTATACATCTAGAATATCATGTCTCTTCCACTGCTTCTCAAAAAAGTGTGCTTGAAAACTGCCTCTAGAAATTCCTAGAGCATTTTCAATCACGCTTTCATTGACGGTAATCTTCTGACCTTGACAGACTATTAGTTGCCCCTCCTTCACATTCACCTCCTGTACCAGCCTAGTAAAGTTTTGGAGAGAATCCAAATTGGGCTTTTGAAGAGCGAGAGAGGAGCTCCCATATGTCACGATTTCAAGATCAGGGGAGGAGGGGCTCTCACACTATGCTGTAGAGGGGGAGCAAAGATTGTGTGAGGAGCTCCCAGATTGGTGTAAGGTCGATTATGAGAGGGGATAGAAGTTGCAAGAAGAGTGCAAGGGAGATAGAAATGGTCAAGAGGGATAGAAGATGAAACAGTGAAGGAAATAAAATAGTGGAGTCTTCAGTTTACAGTCCGATTGCAAGGGACAAAGAAATGGTCGAGAGGGATAGAAGATGAAGTAGTGAAGGAAATGGAATAGTGGAGGCTTGAGATTACAAGGGAGAATGAAATGGTCAAGAAGGATAGAAGACAAAATAGTTAAGGGAATGGAATAGCAATTTTTATCTCAACTACACTATCAAGGTGAGAGGCGCCACCATGGTGGTTGGCCTGAATTTTGATTAATTCAAGGCGACAGTACTTACTTGCATTAGTAATGAATGATTAGAGATGGTGGCATCTAAGATTCCCAGCCACAAGTTTTTGTGGTGGTAGCTAAGACCCACCAGGCTGGTAGTTAATTACCAACCACTGCAGTGGCCCATAATTACTCAACTTCCAGTTACCACCAATGGGCTTGCATGCATGATTACTACGAGTGCTGTAAATTACCAGTCACTGGGCTTGCATGCTAAGGAGAGTACTAGAGTGCATAGTAATGAGGGATTAGAGGTGATTAGGCTTCATGATTTACTTTTGTGGGAATTACTACCCAATGTGGTGGTTGTCATTAGCCATGTCTATCGTGGCTATGATTCCACCATGCTGGCAGTTAAAATTACCAGCCACCGCTCACCCACCACTGGGCTTAAGCATGCATGATCACTATGAGTGCAGTAACAATTACCAATCATCACTGGGCTCGCATGCTCAGTAGAGTACTAGAGTGCATGGTAATGAGTGATTACAACCACATCTGTCGTGGCTACGATTTCACCAGGCTAGTAGTTAAAACTACTAGCCACCACCGAGCTTAAGCATGCATTATCACACGACTGCAGTAAAAATTATCAGTCATCAGGCTTGCATGCTCAGTAGATAACTAGAGTGCATGGTACTGAGTGATTAGAGCTTCATGATTTATCTTTTTGGGAATTACTGCCTAGTGGTGGTGGCTCTCATCAACCATGTCTATCGTGGCTAAGATTCCACCAAGCTGGCAGTTAATTACCAGCCACTGGAGTAGCACCACATGGCATCTTCTTCATGATTACCAGCCCCATCTAGGGTGGCACCTAATATTCCACCACGATGGCCTACAATTAATGTGGATGGAACCGTGGGCTCTAGCCATCATTATGGTGGCTCAAATTTTATAATATATATAAGATACGTGGCATTTGGCATTTTACTACGTTGATCTCATCCACCACACATGTTGAGATATCGAGCTCTACTCGTGATGCCAGGGTGACCGTTGTGCTTTTATGTCACCGACTTATTAGCTGCAGATGCGGTTGGTACACCGCCCATGAATAATAGCTGGATGACAGCTATCCTTGTGTACTCTAGTTCATGGCTCAGTTAGTATGCCACCTTAGTTAGCTGAGTTTGGTTTGAGATCCACATATAGGTTTCTTCTATTTCTTTGTACTGGAGTTCTTTTGGCTTTCACAACTAAGAAGAGGAAAACTATTTTCAGCCTCCACCTTTGTGTGTATTCCTCCATGGTGTATGTGAGAAAGCCGCAAGTGAGACTCCTTCCTTCTCTCCCACTATCTTCACATGGTATCAGAGCTTGGTTCGTGGTAAGGAGCTCAAGAAAGCAAACCAAGTTCGTGGTATCCTGGTAAGAGGACCAGTGTTGCTTTCCTTTTGCAAGTTTGGGAGCAAATCTCTGCAGGTAGCACAGCCGGACAGTGCAAGAGTGCATTGTCTCAAATTGAGACGCCCTTTGCGGTGTGGCAAGAGTGCAATATACGCTTTATTTTTCTGATTCGAGGCCATTTCGTATGCCTGTGTGCAGAGATATTGGGAGTTACAAAATCATCCTTATTGCCTGTTGATGCAAAATCGTCACTAGGAAGTGACTGTGTGGTCAAATACCACTTTCGTTAGTTTTGCAGATTTGCCCTTGTGAGGCAGAAGCTGTGTTTTTTGCAGTGATAGAATATTTTGCAGTGTTCTGTAATGGCGTCTGATTCTCTTTCACAGATTGTCACTGAAAAGCTTGACAAGAACAACTTCCAAGCATGGAAGTTTAGAATGACGAATTTCCTTATGGGAAAAGGCTATTGGGAGTTCATTACAGGAAATGAAGAAGAACTAGTTCTTCCTAATGTTCCCAATCAATAGGAAATGCAGGCATTTACAGGATGGCATGAGAGAGCTAGAAAAGTTATGTACTGGCTGTCTATCAGTATTTCAGATTCTATGATTGTGCATATTCAGGATGCAAGTATGCCAAAGGAGGCATGGGATACTTTGGCAAAAATGTACATCACAAATACGCAAGCTAGGAAAATGCAGAAGCAGGAGTTGCACAATGTGCAGAGAGAAAATATGAGCATCAATGACTACCACATGAAGGTGAAGAAAATTTCAGATGCACTTGCTTCCATTGGGTCGCCAGTGGAAGATGATGATTTAGTTTCTGTGACCTTGAATGGTCTAGGAAAGGATTATGCATAGTTTCAGACATCCATTGCTGTCCGTGAAAAATTTCTTGATTTTGAGGAGTTGTTTGCTCTTCTAATTTTTGAAGAGCAGAGAAATGGTGGTGCATCTTCTTCAGGAGGAACTTCAAAAGAAACTGTCTTCTACTCAAATGCTAGAAGAGGTAGAGGCAGAGGTAGAGGAGGCCGCTCTGGAGGCCGTGGTAGAAATCAGAATATGCAGCAAACTCAAGAAAACTAGTCCTATGGAGGAGGAGATGGTAACTCTAGAGGCAGGGGGAGCCAAAGAGGTCATGGTGGATGGCAGAGAGGCCAAAATGCAAACAGCAATGTTGAATGCTACTATTGTGTTAAAATGAGTCATATGGCTAAAGACTGCTACAAAAAGCAGAATGACATTAATAATGGAAAATTGCAGCAAGGCAATTATGCATCCTCTAGTAGATAGGGTGATGACAGAAATGAGCATTTATTTATGGTGCAGCACATGACCAATTCTGTGACAAGTGCAGAAGAAAGCAATGATGTGTGGTATGTTGACTCAGGTGCATCAAACCACATGACAGGTCATGTAGAATGGATGCAGGATGCAAGGAAAATGGAAAGACCAGGATTTGTGGAGACTGGTGATGATACTACACATCCTATTGTGTAGATTGGTAAAATTCCTTTGTCTATGCAGGATGGGAAAAAGAAATACCTGTCTGATGTATTTCATGTCCTGAATATCACCAAGAACTTGGTTTCTATTGGTCAAATGGTTGAGTAGGGCTTGCAGGTCAGATTTAATCCTCATGGATGTTTCGTTGAGGATATGAAAAATAACGGTCGCTTGATAGCAAAAGGAAAGAAGAAGGGTAGGATGTTTACATTGGATGCGGACATGCTTGAATTGAGTGCAGCAATGTTTGCACATGGGACCGGTGTAGTTGCAGATATTGATATCTGGCATAAACGCATTGGTCATGTTAATGTATAGCGACTTAAATCAATGCAGGCCCAAAATATTATTGCAGGATTGCCTAAATTCAAGGTTGCAGAAATGCATAAGGTATGTGAAGCCTGTCAATTTGGAAAATAGGCAAGGAAACCATTTCCTAAGCATGTTCAAGAGAGTAAGAAGCCATTGGAATTAATCCACTCTGATGTGTGGACCACTAAAGGTGCATCTATTGGAAGTTGTCATTATTTTGTCACTTTTATTGATGACTATAGTAGAAAAGTTTGGGTGTATTTTACGAAAAAGAAAAGTGAAGTCTTTGGACATTTCAAAGCTTTTAAAGCTATGGTTGAAAAAGAAACAGGCCTGTAAATAAAATGCCTAAGGTCAAATGGAGGGGGAGAGTACCTCTCAAGTTTGCAAGGTTCCTGCAGGAGCATGGCATAAAGCAGCAATATTCATGTAGTCATACCCCACAGCAAAATGAACTTGCAAAAAGGAAAAACATGCATATTGGAGAGGTATCTCAGGCCATGCTAAATGAAAAAGACCTACCAGATTATTATTGGGCTGAAGCAGTTGCTACAGTAGTTTACAAAATGAACAGGACTCCCACTGCAGCACTACATGGCATGATGCGAGAGGAGATGTATACTGGTAGGAAACTAGATATTTCTCATTTGAAAATTTTTGGTTGCATTGCCTATGTTCATGTGCCAGATGAGTTGAGGTCCAAGTGGGATCCAAAAGTTGAGAAGTGCATCTTTATTAGCTATTCTCTATAGCAAAAAGGGTATAGATGCTATAACCCTTCTACTCGTAAGTTTACAGTGAGTAGAGATGTTGTTTTTTATGAGATGAGCAGCTGGTATAAACCAGTAAATGTGATTGATTATGTAGATGCACAAAATGGTAATGCTACACAGAATTCACAGCAGCAATCACAAAATATTAGTGGACCTGCAGTGTCCTCTAGCAGTGGTTCACATACTTCGCACAGGCAGATTGAGATCGGGAGAATCTCCTCAAAGCAATGCAGATAGTGGTATGCAGGTATCACGAAAAGGAAAAGGGAAGATAGATCAGCCCATGTTTGATGTGAATACAGGTGACTCTTATGTGGATGGTGAATCCAGTGGCTCAGAATATAGAAAAATAGAGAAAGGGATTATGCTGCTTGTCATTTATGTTGATGATTTGATCATCATAAGTGATAGTGATGAAGATATCCTTCATGTGAAAATGCTATTGAGGCAGAAGTTTGAGATGAAGGATTTGGGAGAGCTATGTTATTTCTTGGGCATTGAGGTGATTAGATCACCAAGTGGGATACAGCTCTTGCAGAGGCAGTATGGATTGGACATGCTGTCCAAATATGGGATGACAGGCTGTAAGCTTATTTCAGTTTCTTTGGAGCAGAATGTGAAGTTGAGCACAGATGCAGGTGAGCTTCTGGAAGACCCTACTATGTACAAACGCATAGTAGGAAGTTTGATTTATATGACTATTACCAAGCCAGATTTAAGCTATGCTATTGGATTGGTAAGTTAGTTTATGCAGGCTCCAAGGAAACCGCATTTGGATGCGGCTAGATGCATACTCAGGTATGTGAAGTCCACATTGCAGTATGGACTATTTTATGAGGCTGGGGTTCAGATACAGTTGCATGGATACACTGATGCTGATTGGGCTGGTAGTATTTCTGACAGACGATCTACCAGTGGATATGTGTTCTCTTTTGGGAGTGCTGCAGTCACTTGGAGCAGCAAGAAATAGCCTACAGTTGCGTTGTTGAGCACAGAGGCTGAGTACAGGGGTGCAGCAATGGCTGCATGTGAGGTAGCTTGGTTGCATAAGCTACTTTATGATATGCATCAGTCTACAGATGGGCCAGTTGTCATTTATTGTGACAACATGAGCAGTATACACTTGGCAAAGAACCCAGTCTTTCATGCTAGAATAAAGCACATTGAGGTGCATTATCACTATGTGCAGGAGAAGGTTTTACTAGGTCTTATTGATCTAGTTTATGTCAGCACAGAGGATCAGGTAGCTGACATATTCACGAAAGCATTGGGCATAGAGAAGTTGCGCAAGTTCAAAGACCTGCTTGGTGTGCAGGAATTGGGATTGAGCTCGAGGGGGAGTGTTGAGATATCGAGCTCCACTCGCGATATGCCAGGGTGACTGTTGTGCATTTATGTCACCGACTTGTTAGCTGCAGATGCGGTTGGTACACCACCCACGAATAATAGCTGGATGATAGCTATCCTTATCTACTCTAGTTTGTGGCTCAGTTAGTATGCCACCTTAGTTAGTTGAGTTTGGTTTGAGACCCACATATAGGGTTCTTCTATTTCTTTGTACTAGAGTTCTTCTGGCTTTCACAACTAAGAAGAGGAAAACTGTTTTTAGCCTCCACCTGTGTGTGTATTCCCCCATTGTGTATGTGAGAAAGCTGCAAGTGAGACTCCTTCCCTCTCTCCCACTATCTTCACATTGCACACCATTTTAGCATCCATAGTACTCGTTCATTTGCACCCCCATGTGGGCCTCATTTTGCACTAATTCACTTGTATTTTCAAGCCATGACCTCCGATTAATGCTTCATCTGCACCGGCACATTTCCCTACACACGTAGGACAATCTTAGGCACATTATTACCACGATGGCCCCTACACAAACTAGCACCACTCTAACTCTCCTAACAAAGCTACATCCACACCCGCACTTCGTGTAGCAACACCCTTGGCAAATCATGCACAATTTGCATGCAGCTACGTTTTGGCCAATGCCTTCGACTCCAACGCTCGCCACATCTGCATATATCTCCACTGCAACAATCGCCCCCACCAATCCTCTACCCTGAATCCCCCCTTGAGATTCAACCACTCCCTCTAACTCCTCCACACCCCAACATGGCTGGATGCCATCATGACAATGATGGGGATATCGAGCTCGATGCAGAGGCTGACAACTTCTTCAATAAACAAAATCACAACAATCAAGGCTGACACCCCTTGGGAAAACTGGAACTTCCCAAATATAATGGTAGGGGAGACCCAGCCCGCTTCCTCCAGCATTTTGATGCCGCATGTCGAGCAGGTGGTGATCAATCCCATGAAACCAAGGTGGCTTGGTTTCCAATGGCTTTCAAATTTCCAAGGCAGATTTCTCACGTTATGTGAGAAAAACAGAGAAAGGTATTATGTTGCTTGTCATTTATATTGATGATTTGATCATCACAGGCGATAGTGATGAAGATATCCTTTATGTGAAAATGCTATTGAAGCAAAAGTTTGAGATGAAGGATTTGGGAGAGCTGCGTTATTTCTTGGGCATTGATGTGATTAGATCACCAAGTGGGATACGGCTCTTGCAGTGGCAGTATGGATTGGACATGCTGTCCAAATATGGGATGACAGGTTGTAAGCCTATTTCAGTTCCTTTGGAGTAGAATGTGAAGCTGAGCGTAGATGCAGGTGAGCTTCTGGAAGACCCTACTATGTATAGATGCATAGTAGGAAGTTTGATTGATATGACTATTACCAGGCCAGATTTGAGCTATGCTGTTGGATTAGTAAGTTAGTTTATGCAGGCTCCAAGGAAACTGCATTTGGATGCGGCTAGACACATACTCAGGTATGTGAAGTCCACATTGTAGTATGGACTATTTTATGAGGCTGGGGTTTAGATACAGTTGCATGGATACACTGATGCTGATTGGGCTGGTAGTATTTCTGATAGACGATCTACCAGTGGATATTAGGAGTGCTGCAGTCACTTGGAGCAGCAAGAAACAGCCTACAGTTGCCTTGTCAAGCACAGAGGCTAAGTATAGGGGTGCAGCAATGGCTGCATGTGAGGTATTTTGGTTGCATAAGCTACTTTATGATATGCATCAGTCTACAGATGGGCTAGTTGTCATTTATTGTGACAACATGAGCAGTATACACTTGGCAAATAACCCAGTCTATCATGCTAGAACAAAGCACATTGAGGTACATTATCACTATGTGCGGGAGAAGGTTTTACTAGGTCTTATTGATCTAGTTTATGTCAGCACAGAGGATCAGGTAGCTGACATATTCACAAAGGCATTGGGTGCAGAGAAGCTGCGCAAGTTCAGAGACCTGCTTAGTGTGCAGGAATTGGGATTGAGCTCGAGGGGGAGTGTTGAGATATTGAGCTCCACTCGTGATATGCCAGGGTGACTGTTGTGCATTTAGGTCATCGACTTGTTAGCTGCAGATGCGGTTGGTACACCGCCCATGAATAATAGCTGGATGATATAATAGCTGGATGATAGCTATCCTTATGTACTCTAGTTCGTGGCTCAGTTAGTATGCCACCTTAGTTAGCTGAGTTTGGTTTGAGACCCACATATAGGGTTCTTCTATTTCTTTATACTCGAGTTCTTTTGGCTTTCACAACTAAGAAGAGGAAAACTATTTTCAGCCTCCACCTTTGTGTGTATTCCCCCATTGTGTATGTGAGAAAGCCGCAAGTGAGACTCCTTCCCAATATCTTCACAACACACTCTACTACTTTGCTCGAAACCCCTCCTCTAGCTCTTTTCTGCCCCTGCCTTACTTTGCTCCATGCTCCCTCCTCCAGCTCTCGTCACTCATCTGCTGCTCACCCACTCATCTTCAGCATGCCTACTACCAGCCCCCCTCAATTGCTTTATGATCCCAATGTTATCTGCCTTCTTATATAAGGTGATTGTGTTGTACTCACCTAGAGTAGAAATGCTAGCACTAGTGGAGAACCTTAGCTCCCACAGTTGATTCCCCACACATCTGCATGTCACCACCTTAGATGACATGCTCGTAGAGGGCCTCTTTATGAGTGTGGTGTATGGGTTCCCCCTAGATGTCAATGAAGGCCTCAGTATTTTTAGAGCAGAGTACTCTCGACTTGTTGGGGGGGCCGTAATCTGAGTCCTAGAAATATGCATGGTCTTCGGCCTCTCCATCGTATCTAAGATAGTGGGTGGTAGCAAGCTAAGGGTGTCCACTTCCAGACCACTTTTGGGTGAGTGTGACACCCGCTCGAGTGAAAATACAAAGGTTTTGCTTCGGTCTGCAATACCTTAATCGAGGTATTAGTTCCAATGAAAATCACACACGAGGACAACCGAGCCAAGCCAATACCTCGATCGAGGTGCTGGGCTTTTTTCACCGCACCGAGCCTATACCTCGATCGAGGTTTGCTGGCAAGCCACCTATACATGCCACATCTACCTCGTTTGAGGTATCGTGGCAATCCAGCTACACCTCGATCGAGGTAAAGTGGCATGTCCAGCATACCTCGATCGAGGTATGTGCCATCTGACAGGGCAGCTGACATACCTCGATCGAGGTATGCTGGACCGATGACTTGGCCGCATGTCAAATACGTCAATCGAGACATGTGGCATCCAGCTGCTGCCGACATACCTCGATCGAGGTATTGTGGCATGTCAATACCTCGATCGAGGTATATGTACCGAGATGTATGGGCATGTCACAATACCTCGATCGAGGTATGGTGGCATGTATATACCTCGATCGAGGTAGATGTACCGAGATGTATGGGCATGTCAAAATACCTCGATCGAGGTATTGTGGCATGTCTATACCTCAATCCGATATGTATGTTGCATGCGAAATACCTCGATCGAGGTAGGGAAACCCTAAATTTTCTTATAAAAGGAGAGCGACCCCCCTCATTCTGCATACCTCGATCGAGCTCCTCCTCATCGATCGATTTCGAATTTGCGGGATGTCGACGGAATTGCGCTAGCGATGGAGAGCGACCGACGGACATTGACGGAGATGGACGGAACGGGAGAGTCTAGGTAGGGTTTTTTTTATGTAGCTTTTTTTTTTTGCTAAAATTTATTTAAATTTTAGTTTATAGGAATAATTATAAAAAATTTCTAAATTTCAAATGCATTTTAATGTTTTTTTGAAAATTTTGAATTACGACATTTTTTATTTAAAATGTGAAAATGAAAAAAAAAAAATTTAATTAGAGCTATTTTTATTAAATGAAAAAACGTTCATAGGAATAATTATAAAATATTTCTAAATTTCAAATGCATTTTTAAATTTCTTTTAAATTTTTGAATTATGACATTTTTAATTTAAAATGTGAAAATGTAAAAATTATTGTTTTTTAAAATCATCTTTGAAAATAAAGAGATTAAAGTTATTTTTTAAATTAGAGCTATTTTTATTTAAATAAAAAAACGTTTAAATTTTAGTTTATAGGAATAATTATAAAATATTTCAAATTTCAAATGCATTTTAAATTTTTATTTAAAATGTGAAAATGTAAAAATTAGGTTTTTAAAAATCATCTTTGGAAAAAAAGAGATTAAAGTTATTTTTTTAAATTAGAGCTATTTTTATTGAAATAGAAAAATGTTTTAAATCTTAGTTTATAGGAATAATTATAAAATATTTCTAAATTTGAAATGCATTTTAAAGTTTTTTTAAATTATTTTTGGAATTACATAATTTTTTATTTAAAATATGAAAATGTAAATATTTTGTTTTTAAAATCATCTTTTAAAAAAAAGAGATTAAAGTTATTTTTTAAATTAGTGCTATTTTTATTTAAATAAAGAAACGTTTAAATTTTAGTTTATAGGAATAATTATAAAATATTTCTAAATTTGAAATGCATTTTAAAGTTTTTTTAAATTATTTTTGGAATTACGTAATTTTTTATTTAAAGCCTGAAAATGTATATATTTTGTTTTTTGAAATCATCTTTAAAAAAAAAGAGATTAAAGATTTTTTTTATTTAGTGTTATTTATATTTAAATAAAAAACGTTTAAATTTTATTTTTAAAAATGATCTTTTAAAAAAAAGAAAATAAGAGTTTAAGTTAGTGAAGTTTTTATTTAAATGTTAAAAAGTATATAATTTATTTTTTAAAATAATCTATTAAAAAAAATTTATAAGTGAAGTTTACAAATTACTGAAGTTTTGAATTTAATATAACGTTTAAATTTTGTTTTTAGAAATCATGTATCAAGAACAAGAAAATAAGAATTTTGTTAAAATAAGAAAATCATGTATTAAAAACAAGAAAACAAGAAAACAAGAACAAGAAAAAGAGAGATTAAAGTAGGTTTTATGCTATTTTTGAAATTGGTGCTATTTTTATTTAAATAAAAAAACGTTTAAATTTTAGTCTTCAAAACCATCTTTTAAAAAATCATCTTTTATGTGGAATATTATAGATTATATAGTTGGTTAAGAGTTGTTTCATAATTTAGGTAGAGTAAGTAGGCTATATAAAACACCACATGGGCATTATCCCTAAAACACCACACCACATGGACAAAGACTCCAACACTAGACTGGTTAGATGCATAAGCGTATGGCTAATTGGATCTTCTAAATGCACTAGTGCATCGAAAACACATACGTAATTTATGATTATCCAAAGGTCTCCTCTCTCCCCAAGCATGGGAACCAAGTGATGATCTATAGGAATGGCCACTAGTTGAGGTGGATTGCCCATCAAAATAGATAATATTGAAAAGGCTTAATTATTTTCTCAAAGTTCTTGCTTTAAAAGGTCTGTAGTGTCAACCCGCTCTCTTTTTTAATGTGTAGTCCGAGAAATACTAGATGCGCCTTGCTTGTGTATCGTTCAAAGTAATGTATTAGGTATCCTTCTATCTCCTCCATATCTATTGCAAACCCAAGTCAATAAAGCATTCAAAGAAGGCCTTATTAACCAAACCTCTCCACTATCTGTCCTTAGTATAGGGGCCATAAGTGGACAATGTGGTCCTTACACCACATGTGGAAAAGTTTCATATTGGATAAAAAGTAAAAAAAGGGAAACATATAAGGAAAAAATATTTGAGACATCTAAGTTTAAAAATGCAACAACTAGAGTTTGAAAAAATTTTAATCAAAATTAAGAATTTTTAATAATATTGAGTTTGATAAACATAATATTGAGCCACACATTTGGCCCATCTACCGGTAGATGCATAGGATGATCCCAACGACATCCTACCTCATCAAGGAGTACGTACAAATAGTTTTCATTACGTAAATAGATTATAAGTCATATTGAATAGAATATTATTTTCATTACCCAAATAGAATATTAATTTCCATGTGTTTTTTTTGTGCATGCGCTAGCCAGCGCACAGGATCTGGCACCACTATTCGTATGCAGATAGAGATTGCAGGTGTTCAGCATCGACGCGAGGCACCAGAGTTGCACACCATCCCTACACCGGCATTGCCAGCTGTTGGAGGACAGATTAGGGGGGATGTTCATTCAGTGGCATCATCCTTGCAGCACATGGTCTCTGCCCTATCGAGATCACTTTAGATTCCACCTCCCCCACCTCGATCATCGATGGAGCCTCCCACATCTACACCACCTCCCACATCTACACTGCCTCAGCACGAGTTGGAGGCTCGAGACGCACGGATTGCAGAGTTGGAGGCATTGTTGGCTGAGTCTAGGGACGAGGTTAGTTATTTTGATTATGTTAGTTTATTTTTTTGTAGCGTGTTTTGAACTGAAGTTTTTTGGTTAATTCTCACCATGTACGCAACATGTTTGCATTGCAGGCACATCTATTGCGTCAGGAGATGGAGTCTCGTGTACGACTATTGCAGACAGATTTGGAGCAGAGGATTCGGACACGCATAGCATACCATCGTGCGGAGCACTATATTTTGCAGTTGAGGCATATTAGTCGCGATCCATCTCGCCATAGGATCGACCCCAGCGTGGCCCTGTACCCCGCTCCTCCTGTAGATGTGTCAACTAGGACACCCATAGACGCAGCAGTCATAGCCAGGCTTCCTACTGCCACTTGCGTCCTTTGCCACGAGGAGTTTGACACCGTAGGGTGGTTTGGACTAGGGTGCGGCCACATCAATCGCACATCTCCATTGCATGACCCGCCACATGGTGGCACGATCAGTGTGCCCTATATGCTTTGCTGACATTGATGTGGCCACATACAGAGGACTAGGCATGGATGATCTATATCCTGGTCACCGTCAGGCCATTGATCCATTCGCCCGCGTAGTCTTGATAGAGCACTACAGGGAGGAGGCACAGAGAGCGTTGCTGATGCAGGAGGGTGCTGATACATCGGTGGTTGCAGCGTGCGTTCCACGACGCTTTTCATATGGTGATTTCATGCCAAGTGACGAGGCACGAGCAGAGGAGGCACACCGTATAGAGCGAGAGGCAGAGCTGCAAACATCATTGCAGCAGTGGGTGGAGCAGTAGCTTGGGCGGGGACCAGCGTCTTCTACATGTAGAGACGATTACTCGCACTGGATTTGAGGCACGAGTATTCGCAGATGCACCGCTATGGGAGCTGAGACGCGCATACATAGAGGAGGCGAGGGAGGCAGAGATGGCAGCGGTGGCACATGCAGCATGCCCTCCTCTTCATCAGGATGAGGCTGGCCCATCTCATGCAGGTGATGAGGCTGGCCCATCTGATCTGGCTTTGCCTGAGGGCACACAGCGGACGGTTGGGCAGCGGGTCATACAGGAGCCACGTCAGCGTTCCACTAGAAACACAGTATTAGATAAAGTGGGACGAAAGTTGCATTTTGGGAATTTCGAAATTGGGTGGATTTCATTAAAATTGGGAAAGGCTTCATTAAATTTGGGAAAATTTCCATTGATTGTGGGAATTTTACCAATATTGAATAAGCTAATATTTGGAATTCCAATGATTATGAAAAACTTCATTGGTTGTGAAATAGTTCATTGCGTATAAAAATCGAAACAAAGCATTTGTGGCAGAGTTTGAAAATCATGTATTTGGTGGTGTTAATAAACACCGTCTAGGGACAACATGTATATTTTACTTGAGGTGTTAATAAACACCAGTTGGTGGTGTTAACAAACACCATGCATAGTGAGTTCCACTAGAAACAAAGCAGTTGTTGGTGAAGGTCAGCTTCTGAAAATTGTCATATTAATAATATGCAAATACCCATTGACAAGATAACAACAATTGAGAAACATCACATGAGAACACACCTTACAATGGAAGTTTGGGAGATTAAGAGGGAGAAAATCGACACCATTTTCTATGCTCTGATAAGCAAGCTCTCCTATGCTTTGATACATACGCTCTGTGGAATCTTGATCTTCTTGGGTCTATTTATGGATTTTGATGTCCATGACTAGACAATTGCATCAATACACTCCCATACCTGTGGATCCAACCTATTCTCTGCCCAATACTTGTTCCAGCAACCAACATAGGCATCTGCATCACTAAGCCCCTTTCTCTTAACTGATGGTGCCCAATATTGAATTAATAATTTCTTGAAATTAGGAGAAGTAGCATCCATCTCGGCACTTGATATGGCAACCCCAAGCCATGTGGGGTATATAGGATCTGATGGCCTCACCAAGACGAAGTCACCTTGCTTAACATCCACCATTGGTCTAAACTCTTCCCTCGGCTTACCTTTTAGAGGCCCACAATAGCGATCATTCCATTCCTCATAGCCTTGGAAATCATTAATGCAAGCATCTATATCATCCTCCTCATCAGGAGATTGTGTTCTTGGCCAAAACTCTCTGTACACTCCTATCTCTGAGATGTTTTCCTGTTCGAGCTCACCGATCATGGTTTTCCAATAGTCTATCACTGGCCTAATGTAGGACTCATAGGATGCATTCTTTCCACTTGCACATTTCTCCCAAAACTTAATGTAATCCTTTATCCCTGATATTACTTGCAAGTGATCTCTCACAAATGCAGCCATTGGCAGTATATCCGGACAACCTGTTGGCAACAATGATCGACCCTCACTATCTTTCTTCCATAGCTCGATTCCCCCTTCAATGGGCATCCAATTCGGTGATTTTGGATGCACCTTGTACTACATTATTGGTATGTCACCTTGCATGTAAAATCGAAATTGTAATGGCTTTGCATGTCCAACTAGCATTTCTTGCCCATCACATAGGTAGCCATCTACATAATCCTTGAAGTTAGGAACCCGTGTAAGAACAAATGGTGCCGGTGAAGATGATGTACATTTTTTGAATGTATCCATCAGATGCGGGAAAGTGAATGTTTGTCCCACCCGCAAGCTCTCAAAAAACCTGCTGAACATTGCATCAATGTCCTCATGTGTGTGCCCTACCATCAAGAAGCCCACTTGAACTGTCTTGAAAATGCCCCTTGCTACAAGAAGAGAAAGGTATGCAAACAAGTATCTATTTTTGTTCTCAGACCCACAATTATCTAGTTGGAGTAGCAAGTTCTCTGGCAACTTTTGGAATGGTGGCTCAATAGCAACACTCCCCTCTAAAGAGGGTGGGTTTTCTCTTGTATTTGACGGAAAAATATTCACACATGTGTCTGTAGCCCTTGCAATGGAAGTTGGCATGGCCTCCGTGATAGACTTCGCACCACTTTCCGATACAGTTTCTAGATTTGCATTTGTGATCGTGAGATCTACATTTTCAGACAAGCTAGCTCCACTTGTGGAAACATGTGCACCTTTAGAACTGTAATGGGAGTCCAAAGCGTTTCTTGAACATAGAGCATTCAAAAGGCGAGCATTGCTTCTAGGAATCCCATTGGTAGCAAGGTCTCCAAGGTCATGCATATCCATCCTCTCGAGGTTGCGCAAACAAATTGAGAGCGATCCAATCGTCAGGTTGGGATCAGATGGCCACAAACCATTGAGCGTGAAGTGTCCATAATGACCGTTTCCATGCCCATGGGTAATCATTCCAATGAGTGAAACCTGTAATTGCCATGCAAAATCGCTGTCCTTGGACCTCACCCGAAGTCTTGGAATTGCCGTCTTTTTTTGGTCCATCTTATCATGGATTATGCATACATACTTTTTTGGATCCATCTCGGAGTACCTACACCATGCATAGTATAAGTTCCTACAACTTTGTTGCTGTATCATATGCATCTTTCTCTCTTCCATCAACGAATTGCGCTCATCTTGACTTTTTGTGGCTGCCAATCCGGCTGCATAAGCTACATTTAGAGAATTCACTCGTCTTAGCAAGGGCTACATTTTTTAAGTCTGATTTCCAAATCCTGCCAAATGTGGATGTGGATAGGCTCTGATAACCACGTTGATTAAGTGAAGTGTTGACCTCACGTAGGACGTCTATCTTCTTATACACTTCAGGTATCACCACTTGCTGTGTCTCTCTAGAACCATTTTGCATGGTTCTACTCTTGTGAGGCATATGCTCTATGCTATTATCCACAAAGTGTTGAATGAGAGCCCTTCCCATACCTATGTGCTCCCTGCTCCTCCTCACAATCCCTGAATTGCCATGCACATATCGCTGCACACTACTCTCAAATTGCTCCCTGTATCGATGGGCACCATCTATCAATGAAACTCGTCCCAATAATTGATTTGCAATTGAATTCACTCTTTGATGAAATATACATCAATTTCATTGATATATTTGATTATATTTAAATATGATAATATATATATTCTGTATGTTTTTTGTGTGTTTACTATATTTGTATTTTATTAATTATGTATTCTCCATTTTTAATGTTGAGTATTCCTAACTTTTAGTTATGAAGTTAATATAGGAGTAGATGAAAAATAATTGATTTGTGTGTGAAATTTATGTTTGATAGGATTTGTGTGTGGAATTCCCGTCTATGAGAGAGAGAGAGAGAGGCAGAGGTTTGTGAATTTGCACAAACTCTACGACTTCTACATCACTATGAGTATGTCTAGACAACATTGACTATATTTTTATGTGTTGCTCTTGAAACTTGCATTCTAAACTCCAATGAGAACTTATTTCTTGGATCTCGCACCTCCCAATGCAAGAGTACCTCCCCACATCTGCATAAAGACACAAATGGAGGTTGTGTTCTAGCGTCTCAATCTCGGAACATGAAGTTGCAATATTGTTATGTTTCTTGATTTTGATGGCGATTGGGAGATTCTTTTCTCATTAATGAGAATTGTTTTAGCCACAGAGTGCCTGATTGGACCCTCCTAGTCTCCATAAGGCATACCAATTTGACTTAGACATGAGAACAAAGTCTACTAGAGGCTAAATCCCATTAAGCCAAGTAGTGGTACGTATGGTAAGATCTCCTCACATTGGTATAGGAAGATGCTTCATCCTAGTACAAATGGAATATCTCTCTTTATTATACTTCCCATTGCTCATTCGGGGTCTGGTAGAGTAAGTAAGAATGTCATCTGAACTAAAAGCAACCATTTGCTAAGAACCTCTCTCTCTCTCTCTCTCTTTCTCTCTCTCTCTCTCTCTCTCTCCCCCCCTCTCTGCATGCGTGTGTGAGCATGTGCATGCCCGCGTGTGCGTGTGTGTGTTCCATGCACATGCACATAGATGTGTGTGTGTGCTTGGGTGTGTATATATGTTTACATGTGTGCATCCATGCACGTCCGTGTCGATGGTGTGTGTGTGTATGTTTCCATTCTCTAAATTAACATAATTCGTAAAGAATTTATATGTAAGGTTTTCGTTCCCTATAATATCTTGCAGAATGGGATGGCATTGACCAAAAATAGATTTTTGGTTGGCACAATCAAATGCTGATACTCTCCATCTTCGTCTACTTTTTTAGTAGATAGGTTACATACAATTTATTAACACTTTCTTTTAACTAAGCATTCATTAAAGCCACAATTAATATTCTTATGCTCTTGAAAAGACTGTAGTTCTTGTAAAGCCTATTACAAGAGGCTTCTAGAGCCTTGTGTGGTTTATTAAACGTTTTTTTAAACTAAATGCAAAAGGTTAAACTAACGAAGGTAAAAAATTAAAAAACCCTAGTACCTTCATCTTGTTGCCCTAGGTTGATTGCCTCGCATGCTGTGCTGCTTTTGAGCCCATCGTTATCTCGTTTGTACTTTCGCACGACTTTCCTCCCTTCGCTTTTCCGAATTCCTAACTTTAGCTTTGTCTTTTGCCTTTTCTGCTGGCCGCCCTCGCTTTTCTTCTTGCTGCTCGCCGCTCGACTCGCCATCTCTTTTCTTTCATCTCTAGCTTCGTCCGCTTGACTCGCCCTCTCTTTTCTTCTTGCCTTCGTCCGCTCGCCTCTAGCTTTAGAAGATACTCTTATCCTAATCTACTAAAACCCACTCTCATCTCATCTATTCAAAATCCTATCGCTCATCACTCCCAGCCTATCGTCGTTCTACTCAAACTCCTATCTCTCCTATGCTCGCCGCTCGACTCGCTGCCTATCATTCACCTACTCACTCTTTAGCAAGCCTCTCTACTCTTTGCCTTTCCAACGATTGAAGGGATTCTCTTCCAACGAAGCATGGCTCGCTGTTATTCACTCTCTTTGCTTTTCGAAGGATTTCGCACTTCCAAAAATCTCTAAAGGATTCGCTTTTCCAAAGAATGTAAGCATGAAGGATTCGCTTTTCCAAAGAATGAAGGGATTCGCACTTCCAAAGATCTAAACATACGGTAAGCTTTCAAAACTTAAGCTTTCTGAGATGATTAACAAAAGCTTTCAAAACTTTAACTTTCGTAAGCTTTCGTACATTCGCTTTGCTCGAATTTAACTATGGAAAGCTTAATAAAATATAGGAATTGGCTATGGCGAATTCAAAGCAAAAAATCCGTGAATTAGAGAGGAAGCTACCGAACTGATTGAGCGTCAGTTGTGTTGTTTGCTTCCAGCTCCATCAACTTCACAGCTCCGGTGGAGTTCAGCCTTCTTGCCTCAAGAATCTCCGTGCGAGCTGTGGTGAGTAAAACTCTCAGACTCTGAGACTCCTCTCCAATCCGCTTTGGAATGAATAGAAAGTGAATGAGGGAAAGGCATCAATTGAAATGAGAGAAAAGGTCTTGATTTGAAACTACTAAATAATTCAAATTTTGAAATATAGGTCTTCCCGCCATTGTGTCCTCTTGAATTTTGGATATATAGAGTGGCACTTATGCCATTCTCTCCAATATTAAATTTAAATTCAAATTCATATTGATAATTTTAATTTCAATTTGTATTTCAAATTGAAATTATTCTTTTGAAATTGTATTTCAAAACCTAAATTCTAGTTTTTAAATTTTGATTTCAAGTTAAACTTCAATCTCAATTTTGATTTTCATGATTGAATGGCAAATTTAGAGATTGAATTTCTAATTTTAAATGGAGAATGGCACCAGTGCCATTCTCCAAGACCTCATAAGAAGTCCGTGAGAGTGGCACCAGTGCTCTTCCCACCATTGTTCCCTTTTGAATTTGGATATATAGAGTGGCACATATGCCATTCTCTCCAATATTAAATTTAAATTCAAATTCAAATTATTCTGTTTGAAATTGTATTTCAAAACCGAAATTTATATTAGGACATTGCAATGGGAGAATGGCACTGGAGAATAGGAAAATGGAGAATGGCACTAGTGCCATTCTCCCAATGGAATGTCCTAAGTTTTTAGCTTTGTAATAGGAAAATGGAAACTGGCAATAGTGCCATTCTCCAATTGGAAAATGGAGAATGGCACTAGTGCCATTCTCCCATTGGAAAATGGAGAATGGCACCAGTGCCATTCTCCCAATGGAATGTCCTAATTCAAAATTTTGGCTTCACAAAGGTAGAAGGCACCAATGCCATTCTCCCATTGGAATTAGTGGAGTATCAATCTATAGGTTTAGTGCCATTCTCCATTGTAATAGGAAAATGGAGAATGGCACTAGGAATAGGAAAATGGAGAATGGCACTAGTGCCATTCTCCCAATGGAATGTCCCAATGGAATGTCCTAATTCCAAATTTTGGATTCACAATGGAATGTCCTAATTCAAAGTTTGTACAAGTGCCATTCTCCCATTGGAAAATGGAGAATGGCACTAGTGCCATTCTCCCAATGGAATGTCCTAATTCAAAATTTTGGATTCACAATGGAATGTCCTAATTCAAAATTGGTACTAGTGCCATTCTCCCATGGAAAATGGAGAATGGCACTAGTGCCATTCTCCCAATGGAATGTCCTAATTCAAAATTTTGGATTCACAATGGAATACCCCTCCTAGAATAGTGGTGCCAATCTCTTATTAGGCCCTAAGAAATGTCATTGAGAAGCCTAAACTCACATGCACAAGGAATCCTAAACTCACATGTGCATTGGCACTACCACTAATGGAGAATGGCAGTGATGCCAATCTCATGCTGGCAACTACATAATGACAATGAGATCATCAAACTCACACTACAGCCAATAAATAATCCTACTAGAGCCAATAAATATAGTGGAATGTCAACCTATAGGTTTAGTTTGTCTAGATTACCACTAGTGGAGAATGGCAGTGATGCCAATCTCATGCTGGCAAATGCATAATGACACTGAGACCATCAAACTCACATGTGCAGAGATCATATGGAATTGTGCCAATCTCTGTGGAGAATGCCACCAGTAGAGAATGGTAGTGGTGCCAATCTCATACCATGACCTGAAAACATGCACAAGGAATCCTAAACTCACATGTGCATTGGCACTTTTGCCATTATCCTATTGCCATTCTCCGCTAGTGGTAATGTGCATTCTTCTATGTAATGATCACTCACTCCGTTGTGCAGAGATCATATGGAATTGTGCCAATCTCTGTGGAGAATGCCACCAGTGGAGAATGGCAGTGGTGCCAATCTCATACCATGACCTGCAAACATGCACAAGGAATCCTATACTCACATGTGCATTGGCACTTTTGCCATTCTCCGCTAGTGGTAATGTGCATCCTTCTATGTAGTGATCACTCTCTCCGCTGTGTAGAGATCATATGGATTTGTGCCAATCTCTGTGGAGAATGCCACCAGTGGAGAATGGCAGTGGTGCCAATCTCATACCATTACCTGAAAACATGCACAAGGAATCTTAAACTCACATGTGCATTGGCACTTTTGCCATTACCCTACTGCCATTCTCTGCTAGTGGTAATGTGCATCCTTCAATGTAGTGGAATGTCAATCTATAGGTTCAGTTTGTCTAGATTACCACTAGCGGAGACTGGCAGTGATGCCAATCTCATGCTTGCAACTACACTATGACACCACTCTCCTATGATCACTGGAATACCCCTCCTAGAATAGTAGGGTAAACATTTGTACAAGTGGAGAATGGGAGTGGTGCCAGTCTCTTATTAGGCCCCAAGAAATGGCATTGAGAAGCCTAAATTCACATGTGCAGAGATCACATGGAATTGTGTCAATCTATGTGGAGACTCTGTGGAGAATGCCACCAGTGGAGAATGGCAGTGGTGCCAATCTCACATGTGCATTGGCACTTTTGCCATTATCCTACTGCCATTCTCCGCTCATTCTTCTATGTGGTGGTATGTCAATCTATAGGTTTAGTTTGTCTAGACAACCACTAGTGGAAAATGGCAGTGATGCCAAACTCATGGTGGCACCTACATAATGACACTGAGATCATCACACTCACATGTGGGTTGGAATCGGACACCACTCTCCTATGATGATTGGAATACCCCTCCTAGAATAGTAGGGTAAACATTTATGCAAGTGGAGAATGGCAGTGGTGCCAATCTCTTATTAGGGCCTAAGAAATGGCATTGAGAAGCCTAAAATCACATGTGCATCCTTCTATGTAGTCATCACTATCTCCGCTGTGTAGAGATCATATGGAATTGTGTCAATCTCTTTGGAGAATGCCACCAGTTGAGAATGGCAGTGGTGCCAATCTCATACCATGACCTAAAGACATGCACAAGGAATCCTAAACTCACATCTGCATTGGCACTTTTGCCATTATCCTACTGCAGCCAATAAAATTAGTGGAATGTCAATCTATAGGTTCAGTCTGTCTAGACTACAACTAGCAGAGAATGGCAGTGGTGCCAATCTCATGCTTGCAACTACATGATGACACTGAGATCATCAACTCACATGTGGAATGGAATAGGACACCACTCTCCTATGATCACTGGAATACCCCCCCTAGAATAGTAGGGTAAACATTTGTACAAGTGGAGAATGGCAGTGGTGCCAATCTCTTATTAGACCCTAACAAATGGCATTGAGAAGCCTAAACTCACATGTGCAGAGATCATATGGAATTGTGCCAATCTCTGTGGGGAACGCCACCAGTGGAGAATGGCAGTGGTGCCAATCTCATACCATGACCTGAAAACATGCACAAGGAATCCTGAACTCACATGTGCATTCTTCTATGGAGTGATGACTGTCTCCGCTGTTTAGAGATCAAATGGAATTGTGTCAATCTCGAAGATCATCATCACTCACATGCGGAATGGAATAGGACACCACTCTCCTATGATTACTGGAATGGCCCTCCTAGAATAGTAGGGTAGACATTTGTACAAGTGGAGAATGGCAGTGGTGCCAATCTCTTGTTAGGCCCTAATAAATGGCATTGAGAAGCCTAAACTCACATGTGCATTCTTCTATGTGGTGGTCACTGTCTCCGCTGTGTAGAGATCATATGGAATTGTGTTAATCTCTGTGGAGAATGCCAACAGTGGAGAATGGTACTGGTTCCAATCTCATACCATGACCTGCAAACATGCACAAGGAATCCTAAACTCACATGCACATTCTTCTATGTAGAGATCACTGTCTCCGCTGTGTAGAGATCATATGGAATTGTGTCAATCTCTGAGTTCATCAAACTCACATGTGGATTGGAATCGGACACCACTCTCCTATGATCACTGGAATACCCCTCCTAGTATAGTAGAGTAAACATTTGTACAAGTGAAGAATGGCAGTGGTGCCAATCTCTTATTAGGCCCTAAGAAATGTCATTGAGAAGCCTAAACTCACATGTGCAGAGATCATATGGAATTGTGCCAATCTCTGTGGAGAATGCCACTAGTGGAGAATGGCAGTGGTGCCAATCTCATACCATGACCTGAAAACATGCACAAGGAATCCTAAACTCACATGTGCATTGGCACTTTTGCCATTATCCTACTGCCATTCTCCCCTAGTGGTAATGTTCATCCTTTTATGTAGTGATCACTCTCTCCGCTGTGCAGAGATCATATGGATTTGTGCCAATCTCTGTGGAGAATGCCACCAGTGGAGAATGGCAGTGGTGCCAATCTCATACCATGACCTAAAAACATGCACAAGGAAGAGACAAGGAATCCTAAACTCACATGTGCATTGGCACTTTTTCCATTATCCTACTGCCATTCTCCGCTAGTGGTAATGTGCATCCTTCAATGTAGTGGAATGTCAATCTATATGTTCAGTTTGTCTAGATTACCACTAGCGGAGAATGGCAGTGATGCCAATCTCATGCTTGCAACTACACTATGACACTGAGATCATCAAACTCACATGTGGAATGAAATAGGACACCACTCTCCTATGATCACTGGAATACCCCTCCTAGAATAGTAGGGTAAACATTTGTACAAGTGGAGAATGGCAGTGGTGCCAGTCTCTTATTAGGACCTAAGAAATGGCATTGAGAAGCCTAAATTCATGTGCAGAGATCACATGGAATTGTGTCAATCTATGTGGATAATGCCACCAGTGGAGAATGGCAGTGGTGCCAATCTCACATGTGCATTGGCACTTTTGCCATTATCCTACTACCATTCTCCGCTAGTGGTAATGTGCATTCTTCTATGTGGTTAAATGTCAGTCTATAGGTTAGGTTTGTCTAGACAACCACTAGTGGAAAATGGCAGTGATGCCAAACTCATGGTGGCACCTATATAATGACACTGAGATCATCAGACTCACATGTGGGTTGGAATCGGACACCACTCTCCTATGATGATTGGAATACCCCTCCTAGAATAGTAGGGTAAACATTTGTGCAAGTGGAGAATGGCAGTGGTGCCAATCTCCTATTAGGGCCTAAGGAATGGCATTGAGAAGCCTAAAATCACATGTGCATCCTTCTATGTAGTCATCACTGTCTCCGCTATGTAGAGATCATATGGAATTGTGTCAATCTCTTTGGAGAATGCCACATGTTGAGAATGACAGTGGTGCCAATCTCATACCATGACCTGAAAACATGCACAAGGAATCCTAAACTCACATCTGCATTGGCACTTTTGCCATTATCCTACTGCAACCAATAAAATTAGTGGAATGTCAATCTATAGGTTCAGTCTGTCTAGACTACTACTAGCGGAGAATGGCAGTGGTGCCAATCTCATGCTTGCAACTACATGATGACACTGAGATCATCAAACTCACATGTGGAATGGAATAGGACACCACTCTCCTATGATCATTGGAATATCCCTCCTAGAATAGTAGGCTAAACATTTGTACAATTGGAGAATGGCAGTGGTGCCAGTCTCTTATTAGGCCCGAAGAAATGGCATTGAGAAGCCTAAACTCACATGTGCAGAGATCATATGGAATTGTGCCAATCTCTGTGGGGAATGCCACCAGTGGAGAATGGCAGTGGTGCCAATCTCATACCATGACCTGCAAACATGCACAAGGAATCCTATACTCACATGTGCATTCTTCTATGGAGTGATCACTGTCTCCGCTGTGTAGAGATCATATGGAATTGTGTCAATCTCTAAGTTCATCAAACTCACATGTGGAATGGAATAGGACACCACTCTCCTATGATCACTGGAATACCCCTCCTAGAATAGTAGGGTACACATTAATAGTAGGGTAGACATTTGTACAAGTGAAGAATGGCAGTGGTGCCAATCTCTTACTAGGCCCTAAGAAATGGCATTGAGAAGCCTAAACTTAGATGTGCATTCTTCTATGTAGTGATTTTTGTCTCCGCTGTGCAGAGATCATATGGAATTGTGTCAATCTCTGTGGAGAATGCCACCAGTGGAGAATGCCTGTGTTGCCAATCTCATACCATGACCTGAAAACATGCACAAGGAATCCTAAACTCACATGTGCATTCTTCTATGTAGTGATCACTGTCTCCGCTGTGTAGAGACCATATGGAATTGTGTCAATCTCTGAGATCATCAGAGTCACATGTGGATTCTTCTACAAGTGGAGTCTGTCTAGACTACTACTAGCGGAGAATGGCAGTGGTGCCAATCTCACATGTGCATTCTTCTATGTAGTGATCACTGTCTCCGCTCTGTCTCCGCTGTGTAGAGTTCATATGGAATTTCAATCTATAGGTTTAGTTTGGCTAGATATTCACTAGCGGAGAATGGCAGTGATGCCAAACTCATGCTGGCCCTAAGAAATGGCATTGAGAAGCCTAATCTCACATGTGCATTCTTCTATGTAGTGATCACTGTCTCCGCTCACATGTGGATCAGAATCAGACACCACTCTCCTATGATCATTGGAATACCCCTCCTAGAATAGTAGGGTAAACATCTGTACAAGTGGAGAATGGCAATGCTGCCAATCTCTTATTAGGCCTTAAGAAATGGCATTGAGAAGCCTGTGTCAATCCCTGTGGAGAATGCCACCAGTGGAGAATGGCAGTGGTGCCAATCTCATACCATGACCTGAAAACATGCACAAGGAATGCTAAACTCACATGTGCATTCTTCTATGTAGTGATCACTGTCTCCGCTATGGAGAATGCCACCAGTGGAGAATGGCAGTGGTGCCAATCTCATACCATGACCTGCAAACATGCACAAGGAATCCTATACTCACATGTGCATTCTTCTATGGAGTGATCACTGTCTCCGCTGTGTAGAGATCATATGGAATTGTGTCAATCTCTGAGTTCATCAAACTCACATGTGGAATGGAATAGGACACCACTCTCCTATGATCACTAGAATGCCCCTCCTAGAATAGTAGGGTAGACATTTGTACAAGTGGAGAATGGCAATGGTGCCAATCTCTTGTTAGGCCCTAAGAAATGGCATTGAGAAGCCTAAACTCACATGTGCATTCTTCTATGTAGTGATCACTGTCTCCGCTGTGCAGAGATCATATGGAATTGTGTCAATGTCTGTGGAGAATGCCACCAGTGGAGAATGGCAGTGGTGCCAATCTCATACCATGACCTGCAAACATGCACAAGGAATCCTATACTCACATGTGCATTCTTCTATGGAGTGATCACTGTCTCCGCTGTGTAAAGATCATATGGAATTGTGTCAATCTCTGAGTTCATCAAACTCACATGTGGAATGGAATAGGACACCACTCTCCTATGATCACTGGAATACCCCTCCTAGAATAGTAGGGTAGACATTTGTACAAGTGAAGAATGGCAGTGGTGCCAATCTCTTACTAGGCCCTAAGAAATGGCATTGAGAAGCCTAAACTCAGATGTGCATTCTTCTATGTAGTGATTTTTGTCTCCGCTGTGCAGAGATCATATGGAATTGTGTCAATCTCTGTGGAGAATGCCACCAGTGGAGAATGCCTGTGTTGCCAATCTCATACCATGACCTGAAAACATGCACAAGGAATCCTAAACTCACATGTGCATTCTTCTATGTAGTGATCACTGTCTCCGCTGTGTAGAGACCATATGGAATTGTGTCAATCTCTAAGATCATAAGAGTCACATGTGGATTCTTCTACAAGTGGAGTCTATCTAGACTACTACTAGCGGAGAATGGCAGTGGTGCCAATCTCACATGTGCATTCTTCTATGTAGTGATCACTGTCTCCGCTGTGTAGAGTTCACATGGAATTTCAATCTATAGGTTTAGTTTGGCTAGATATTCACTAGCGGAGAATGGGAGTGATGCCAAACTCATGCTGGCCCTAAGAAATGGCATTGACAAGCCTAAACTCACATGTGCATTCTTCTATGTAGTGATCACTGTCTCCGCTCACATGTGGATCGGAATCAGACACCACTCTCCTATGATCATTGGAATACCCCTCCTAGAATAGTAGGGTAAACATCTGTACAAGTGGAGAATGGCAGTGGTGCCAATCTCTTATTAGGCCTTAAGAAATGGCATTGAGAAGCCTGTGTCATTCTCTGTGGAGAATGCCACCAGTGGAGAATGGCAGTGGTGCCAATCTCATACCATGAACTGAAAACATGCACAAGGAATGCTAAACTCACATGTGCATTCTTCTATGTAGTGATCACTGTCTCCGCTGTGGAGAATGCCACCAGTGGAGAATGGCAGTGGTGCCAATCTCATACCATGACCTGCAAACATGCACAAGGAATCCTATACTCACATGTGCATTCTTCTATGGAGTGACCATTGTCTCCGCTATGTAGAGATCATATGGAATTGTGTCAATCTCTGAGTTCATCAAACTCACATGTGGAATGGAATAGGACACCACTCTCCTATGATCACTGGAATGCCCCTCCTAGAATAGTAGGGTAGACATTTGTACAAGTGAAGAATGGCAGTGGTGCCAATCTCTTACTAGGCCCTAAGAAATGGCATTGAGAAGCCTAAACTCAGATGTGCATTCTTCTATGTAGTGATTTTTGTCTCCGCTGTGCAGAGATCATATGGAATCGTGTCAATCTCTGTGGAGAATGCCACCAGTGGAGAATGGCAGTGTTGCCAATCTCATACCATGACCTGAAAACATGCACAAGGAATCCTAAACTCACATGTGCATTCTTCTATGTAGTGATCACTGTCTCCGCTGTGTAGAGACCATATGGAATTGTGTCAATCTCTGAGATCATCAGAGTCACATATGGATTCTTCTACAAGTGGAGTCTGTCTAGACTTCTACTAGCGGAGAATGGCAGTGGTGCCAATCTCATACCATGACCTGAAAACATGCACAAGGAATGCTAAACTCACATGTGCATTCTTCTATGTAGTGATCACTGTCTCCGCTGTGGAGAATGCCACCAGTGGAGAATGCCTGTGTTGCCAATCTCATACCATGATCTGAAAACATGCACAAGGAATCCTAAACTCACATGTGCATTCTTCTATGTAGTGATCACTGTCTCCGCTATGTAGAGACCATATGGAATTGTGTCAATCTCTGAGATCATCAGAGTCACATGTGGATTCTTCTACAAGTGGAGTGTGTCTAGACTACTACTAGCAGAGAATGGCAGTGGTGCCAATCTCACATGTGCATTCTTCTATGTAGTGATCACTGTCTCCGCTGTGTAGAGTTCATATGGAATTTCAATCTATAGGTTTAGTTTGGCTAGATATTCACTAGCGGAGAATGGCAGTGATGCCAAACTCATGCTGGCCCTAAGAAATGGCATTGACAAGCCTAAACTCACATGTGCATTCTTCTATGTAGTGATCACTGTCTCCGCTCACATGTGGATCGGAATCAGACACCACTCTCTTATGATCATTGGAATACCCCTCCTAGAATAGTAGGGTAAACATCTGTACAAGTGGAGAATGGCAGTGGTGCCAATCTCTTATTAGGCCTTAAGAAATGGCATTGAGAAGCTTGTGTCAATCTCTGTGGAGAATGCCACCAGTGGAGAATGGCAGTGGTGCCAATCTCATACCATGACCTGAAATCATGCACAAGGAATGCTAAACTCACATGT
Organism: Dipteris shenzhenensis; assembly: GCF_047967505.1. Taxonomy (NCBI): domain Eukaryota; kingdom Viridiplantae; phylum Streptophyta; class Polypodiopsida; order Gleicheniales; family Dipteridaceae; genus Dipteris; species Dipteris shenzhenensis. The sequence continues at coordinate 26,580,271 of NC_141623.1, forward strand.
GCATTCTTCTATGTAGTGATCAGTGTCTCCACTGTGGAGAATGCCACCAGTGGAGAATGGCAGTGGTGCCAATCTCATACTATGACCTGCAAACATGCACAAGGAATGCTAAACTCAAATGTGCATTCTTCTATGTAGTGATCACTGTCTCCGCTGTGGAGAATGCCACCAGTGGAGAATGGCAGTGGTGCCAATCTCATACCATGACCTGCAAACATGCACAAGGAATCCTATACTCACATGTGCATTCATATATGGAGTGATCACTGTCTCCGCTGTGTAGAGATCATATGGAATTGTGTCAATCTCTGAGTTCATCAAACTCACATGTGGAATGGAATAGGACACCACTCTCCTATGATCACTGGAATGCCCCTCCTAGAATAGTAGGGTAGACATTTGTACAAGTGAAGAATGGCAGTGGTGCCAACACAATCTCTTACTAGGCCCTAAGAAATGGCATTGAGAAGCCTAAACTCAGATGTGCATTCTTCTATGTAGTGATTTTTGTCTCCGCTGTGCAGAGATCATATGGAATTGTGTCAATCTCTGTGGAGAATGCCACCAGTGGAGAATGGCAGTGTTGCCAATCTCATACCATGACCTAAAAACATGCACAAGGAATCCTAAACTCACATGTGTATTCTTCTATGTAGTGATCACTGTCTCCACTGTGTAGAGACCATATGGAATTGTGTCAATCTCTGAGATCATCAGAGTCACATATGGATTCTTCTACAAGTGCAGTAGTCTGTCTAGACTTCTACTAGCGGAGAATGGCAGTGGTGCCAATCTCGTACCATGACCTGAAAACATGCACAAGGAATGCTAAACTCACATGTGCATTCTTCTATGTAGTGATCACTGTCTCCGCTGTGGAGAATGCCACCAGTGGAGACTGGCAGTGGTGCCAATCTCATACCATGACCTGCAAACATGCACAAGGAATCCTATACTCACATGTGCATTCTTCTATGGAGTGATCATTGTCTCCGCTGTGTAGAGATCATATAGAATTGTGTCAATCTCTGAGTTCATCAAACTAACATGTGGAATGGAATAGGACACCACTCTCTTATGATCACTAGAATGCCCCTCCTAGAATAGTAGGGTAGACATTTGTACAAGTGAAGAATGGCAGTGGTGCCAATCTCTTACTAGGCCCTAAGAAATGGCATTGAGAAGCCTAAACTCAGATGTGCATTCTTCTATGTAGTGATTTTTGTCTCCGCTGTGCAGAGATCATATGGAATTGTGTCAATCTCTGTGGAGAATGCCACCAGTGGAGAATGGCAGTGTTGCCAATCTCATACCATGACCTGAAAACATGCACAGAAAATCCTAAACTCACATGTGCATTCTTCTGTGTAGTGATCACTGTCTCCGCTGTGTAGAGACCATATGGAGTTGTGTCAATCTCTGAGATCATCAGAGTCACATGTGGATTCTTCTACAAGTGGAGTCTGTCTGGACTACTACTAGCGGAGAATGGCAGTGGTGACAATCTCACATGTGCATTCTTCTATGTAGTGATCACTGTCTCCGCTGTGTAGAGTTCATATGGAATTTCAATCTATAGGTTTAGTTTGGCTAGATATTCACTAGCGGAGAATGGAAGTGATGCCAAACTCATGCTAGCCCTAAGAAATGGCATTGAGAAGCCTAAACTCACATGTGCATTCTTCTATGTAGTGATCACTGTCTCTACTCACATGTGGATCGGAATCAGACACCATGATCATTGGAATACCCCTCCTAGAATAGTAGGGTAAACATCTTTACAAGTGGAGAATGGCAGTGGTGCCAATCTCTTATTAGGCCTTAAGAAATGGCATTGAGAAGCCTGTGTTAATCTCTGTGGAGAATGCCACCAGTGGAGAATGGCAGTGGTGCCAATCTCATACCATGACCTGAAAACATGCACAAGGAATGCTAAACTCACATATGCATTCTTCTATGTAGTGATCACTGTCTCCGCTGTGGAGAATGCCACCAGTGGAGAATGGCAGTGGTGCCAATCTCATACCATGACCTACAAACATGCACAAGGAATCCTATACTCACATGTGCATTCTTCTATGGAGTGATCACTGTCTCCGCTGTGTAGAGATCATATGGAATTGTGTCAATCTCTGAGTTCATCAAACTCACATGTGGAATGGAATAGGACACCGCTCTCCTATGATCACTGGAATGCCCCTCCTAGAATAGTAGGGTAGACATTTGTACAAGTGGAGAATGGCAGTGGTGCCAATCTCTTACTAGGCCCTAAGAAATGGCATTGAGAAGCCTAAACTCAGATGTGCATTCTTCTATGTAGTGATCACTGTCTCCGCTATGCAGAGATCATATGGAATTGTGTCAATGTCCGTGGAGAATGCCACCAGTGGAGAATGGCAGTGGTGCCAATCTCATACCATGACCTGCAAACATGCACAAGGAATCCAGATGGAGACCGTTGCCACTCCGTCACAGTATGTATTGCTATCATTTATGACAATGACAGAGATGGTAAATCTCAAGGAAGCAATGATAGAGGCTCGATTTTGGCATAGAAGGTTTGTGGGTGTTATCCATGAATCAGATAATGAATCAAATAGTGCACAAAAGGGTTTGTATGAGACCTTCTGTTTTTTGTCATTTGTCAGCTCACATGATGGGTTTGATGGATTTGAGCACATGTTAGAAATCACAAGGCCATACACAATAATTGAGGACAATATTCTTTATTCTGATGAGGGTGATGAGTATGGAAAAGAGGCGGTTGTGAAGCATGGCATCATCAAGGAGTGCATCAGGTGCTATTGTAGGGAACATGAAGTTGTTGTTGACGTCTTTACTAATGGATGTGTGGCATTACAAGCATTGTCAAGCAAAAGAAAAGTGATCTCGCTGGTGAAGACATCCCAACAGGCGATAGAGGTCGAGGCTATGTGTGTGGCACATGCATCAAATAATCCCCATATTAAGATTTGGTCTAGCATTGAGAGGCCTCTTGAGACACATAGAGCTGATTCACCTATCGATGAAGGAATTAAAGAGGGTGAGCATCACATTGAAGACTTGCGACCTTTAACTGAAGCAGATCTTGAAGCTATCCCAAAGATTACATTGGAAGATTTGGAGCAAGGTCTTTAGCTACTCATTTATGCCTTGTGTATTCAGTTTCAAAATAATATGACTTTTATGGATTTTCTCGATTGCACATACTCTCATCATATTAAAGATATTAAACATTAGGTATGATAAAATTGTGTGACATAATGACATGGGGAATGGTACTAGTGTCATTCTCCTATTGTCGGGTTATACGTAAGAGGTACTATTAACATTTTATGCGACCTCATATGGAGAATGGCACTAGTGCCATTCTCTCTTTGTGGTTATGTAGAAATGGTAATACTGTTATGTTCCTTTCTTGAATCTATGTTAGTTGAAAGCATTACAGAGATTAAAAATTGTATAATATTAACTATGCTACCAAAGTTTTGATTTGGGTGCTTTCTACAAATCTATTGGTCCAAAGTAATACAGTATCTATGCTTTCAGATCATGCATTGTACATTTCTTTTGGGACATGGGGGAGGCACTAGTAGTATTCTCTCCTCCCAATGAGGGTATAGAGAAAGGCACTAGTGGCATTCTCCATAACCTTATATGTAAAATGGCACTAGCACCACCCCAAGAGAAGAATGGCAGTATTGCCATTCTCTCTATGAGTTCAGAGAGAAAGGTTGCACTATTTGCATTCTCAATTGACCTTTAGAGAGATTGGCACTTTTTCCATTCCCCAAAAATACAATGGAATCAGTGAATGACAATGGATAATGTTCATACTTTATTGTTATTTATTAGTTTCATATGCTTTTGTGCTTCGACATTGTTGAATACACTCTAAAGAATCAAAATATTTCTATATTCCTCAACTTCCACAGGGACCAATGATGCATGGAAGGATGTGGAGACATCAAATGTAGAGGACAACATACCACCAGTTATGGGGACTATCAATTACGTGATGGATGCAGGAGGTATAGAAGAAAACATAACCCCAAAAATGGAGAAAATTGCAAGTAATATCACGAATCCTATACTCTTAGAAGAGAACATGGATGAACGTACTATCTCAACATTGGGGACAAAACTAGATAATCTTATTGTTGTTGCAAACATGCATGAAATCATAGCACCTGACAATTTGGATGAGTCAGAAGCCAGCAACTTCAAGGAGAATTTGGATCTATATCCACATACAATTTCTTTGGATATGCCACGATTAACAATCATATTAGACTTGAATGGCCTGTTATTAAGTCGCTGCCTATTCAAGTCTCCAATACATCCGTCTATTATGCATGGCAAAAATAGTTATATGGTTGTTCGTCCGGGGTGCATAGAATTTCTTAAAATCTTGCTACAAAGATTTAATGTAGGTATCTGGTCAACTGCGATGGAGCATAACGTACTTGATATGGTAGGAAAGCTGCAAAATTATGCAAATGAGAGCCTCCCTTTCTTTGTTATATGGTCTCAGCAAGGATGCTACACTTACAGTAAGACAAGGATAAATAGGCCTGACAAGGTTGGTGTTGAGGCAATGTTCAAACCCTTAGCAAAAATCTCAAAGGCATTTGGATGTGATGCTAGAAGGACAATTCTTGTTGATGACTCCCCATACAAGGCTTGCATTAGCCCTCCATCAAATTGCATATTTCCTTCAACGTTTGATGTACAAGACAAGGATGATAATATTCTACTGAGAGAGTTGATGCCGTACTTACTACAACTCGATGAGACTAGAGATGTGCGCAGCATGATTGAGACAAATCGGTATGGACAATTACCTGTGATGGAGGGGCATAAGGATTTCAACCTTGTCCAGAAAGTAATTGATGAATGGAGGGAGGAAAATCATGCATGGTCAAGAATGGAATATAAAACAAGAAATCTTCCTCTTGCAGATCAACTAAGAGAGAGGGATATAGGTGGTAGGGCAACCCATGGTGGTGATGGCCAGTTGCCTAAACTCAATGCATCCCAAATAAGACTTTTAAGGAACGCTCCGCAACTCTCTAGCATGAATGCTATGCAAGTTTCTCAATTGGCTATAGACCTAGGGTACAAAGGTCGCTATATCAAGAAATACATTACTAAGAGCTACATAACCCGACTACAGAATGCGTATTTTTCATGAAGGTACATATGTCAAAGTGTTTTTTGATTTTATCTCAATATATATAACTGTTGTTGTAGCTAATTGAATTTTTCTTTTGTGATGTAGATAGATATACGTTCAAATCAAGCTTGAGTAGGTACATACCAGAACGAGATCCATTTGGACCACCAAAGTTACCTGCCCCTATCAACGAAGTGTTCTGGATAAAAAATGTGGCTTTCGAGGTGCATGAGTCAACCATTACAGAAGCTAGCTTGGGCTTGTTTGTGCATGGCTCCATCAAGAGAGGGACTACTATTCTCCATTATGGAGGTGACAAGTACTCCTACAGAGACTGGAAGGAATTATGTAGAGTTCATCCAAGGCTAAAGAAGTACTCGATCCAAGAGGACCCTACTGTCCTATGAAGGATATGGTGCATATTGTTGGTGATGTTCAATATGGCAATGTGGCAGGATTTATTAACAGCAATAGAAATACCAATGTAAAGCCAAATGTTTGTTATGTATTTTCCCCTGATGTTCCACCTTGGTATGACCCCATGATGAACATAGATATTGCAGAATATGGTCACATTTGTATTGAATCCATAGATGATATACATGCAGGAGAGGAGCTATTTGCAGACTATGAGTTTTGAATAACAACATTGTATATCTTTATACAATCATTACTTATGGGAATTACTACTTTCTTGCCAACTATGTAAATTGGTGCGTAATTGTTGTGTGTGAATAATATGCAAACATGTTCATAACTACAGTGTCTCTCGTGCCATTCTTTCCGGTGCCATTCTCTTTGGGGCTAGAAATTGAGAGTTTCTTTGGAATCATGATTTATTTCAGGGATTTCAATGGTGTATCAACAAGTTGTTATGTTTCCATCCTAAAGTGTACTTTTTTACTTTGCAATGAGTAATCAACATGACATGTAAAGTTATCATTTTACAATAATGATAGTCAGTCCAAACATTGAAAGTGCACAATAAATGATTGTCATTGCCACCTAAATTACATCAAATGCTTGTCATTGCCCATTGATTTTCCATCAACTACATATCTTGCATTCATTCTCCTCAACTACGTATCTTGATTTTCCATCAACTGCATATCTTACTAAGTTAAAGAGCCTGTGCGTTTTCATTGCAATACTCATGGTTATTAATTACACTCTACATTTTTTAAACGGTGTTTTGGAGATTTTCAAATGAGAATGCTCACAACAAAAGCGAGTCTCAATATCAATGGAAATTCCAGAATTATGAAGGTGTTTTTGAACATCACTATGGCTCATGAGATGAATCTAACTCAAATGGGTTTCAAAGTTTATTATTTTTTTGATGATAACATAGTTTAGACACTGATATTCTATTTATTATTTGAGAATGTAGTTGATATTTCACACTTCATGAATGGCTATCCAGTCTATTTTCACATATTTCTCCTGTTTTTTCATTGAGGGGAGCTACAATTTCCTCCAAAACTGCCATTCTGGAAATTGGGTTTTTCCCCGAATTGGGAATTGGAAATGGCATTGAGAAGCCTAAACTCACATGCTCATTCTTCTATGTAGCGATCACTGTCTCCGCTGTGTAGAGATCATATGGAATTGTGTCAATCTCTGTGGAGAATGCCACCAGTGGAGAATGGTAGTGGTGCCAATCTCATAACATGACCTGCAAACATGCACAAGGAATCCTAAATTCACATGTGCATTCTTCTATGTAGAGATCACTGTCTCCGCTGTGTAGAGATCATATGGAATTGTGTCAATCTCTGAGTTCATCAAACTCACATGTGGATTGGAATCGGACACCACTCTCCTATGATCATTGGAATACCCCTCCTAGAATAGTAGGGTGAACATTTGTACAAGTGGAGAATGGCAGTGGTGCCAATCTCTTATTAGGCCCTAAGAAATGGCATTGACAAGCCTAAACTCACATGCTCATTCTTCTATGTAGTGATCACTGTCTCCGCTGTGTAGAGATCATATGGAATTGTGTCAATCTCTTATTAGGCCTTGGAATGTCAATCTATAGGTTTAGTTTGTCTAGACAACCACTAGTGGAGAATGGCAATGATGCCAAACTCATGGTGGCACCTACATAATTATACTGAGATCATCAGACTCACATGTGGATTGGAATCGGACACCACTCGCCTATGATCATTGGAATACCCCTCGTAGAATAGTAGGGTAAACATTTGTACAAGAGAATGGTAGTGGTTCCAATCTCTTATTAGGCCCCAAGAAATGGCATTGAGAAGCCTAAACTCACATGTGCATTCTTCTATGTAGTGGTCACTGTCTCCGCTGTGTAGAGATCATATGGAATTGTGTTAATCTCTGTGGAGAATGCCAACAGTGGAGAATGGTAGTGGTGCCAATCTCATACCGTGACCTAAAAACAAGCACAAGGAATCATAAACTCATGTAGATTGGCAGTTTTGCCATTATAGAATGCCACCAGTGGAGAATGGCAGTGGTGCACAAGGAATCCTAAACTCACATGTGCATTCTTTTATGTAGTGATCACTGTCTCCATTGTGTAGAGATCATATGGAATTGTGTCAGTCTCTGAGATCGTCAAACTCACATGTCGATTGGAATCGGACACCACTCTCCTATGATCACTGGAATACCCCTCCTAGAATAGTAGGGTAAACATTTGTACAAGTGAAGAATGGCAGTGGTGCCAATCTCTTATTAGGCCATAAGAAATGTCATTGAGAAGCCTAAACTCCCATGTGCCAATCTCTGTGGAGAATGCCACCAGTGGAGAATGGTAGTGGTGCCAATCTCATATCATGACCTGAAAACATGCACAAGGAATCCTAAACTCACATGTGCATTGGCACTTTTGCCATTATCCTACTGCCATTCTCCGCTAGTGGTTGAGAGTTTCTTTGGAATCATGATTTATTTTAGGGATTTCAATGGTGTATCAACAAGTTGTTATGTTTCCATCCTAAAGTGTACTTTTTTACTTTGCAATGAGTAATCAACATGACATGTAAAGTTATCATTTTACAATAATGATAGTCAGTCCAAAAATTGAAAGTGCACAATAAATGATTGTCATTGCCACCTAAATTACATCAAATGCTTGTCATTGCCCATTGATTTTCCATCAACTACATATCTTGCATTCATTCTCCTCAATTTCATATCTTGATTTTCCATCAACTACATATCTTACTAAGTTAAAGAGCCTGTGCGTTTTCATTGCAATACTCATGGTTATTAATTACACTCTACATTTTGTAAACGGTGTTTTGGAGATTTTCAAATGAGAATGCTCACAACAAAAGCGAGTCTCAATATCAATGGAAATTCCATAATTATGAAGGTGTTTTTGAACATCACTATGGCTCACGAGATGAATCTAACTCAAATGGGTTTGAAAGTTTATTATTTTGTTGATGATAACATAGTTTAGACACTGATATTCTATTTATTATTTGAGAATGTAGTTGATATTTCACACTTCATGAATGGCTATCTAGTCTATTTTCACATATTTCTCCTGTTTTTTCATTGAGGGGAGCTACAATTTCTTCCAAAACTGCCATTCTGGGAATTGGGTTTTTCCCGAATTATCTAATACGGTCTTTAGAGGATCATATGTGGAGTTATCAGATTCTGATTCAGGATGATTGTTTAGGCTTCACACATTTCTTGTTTAGGGATGCACTTCTGCACGATGATGATGATGATGTATAGATTCATTTTGGTACTTTCATGATATTGTTCTTACTTTTATGATGTATGAGCATTTTCGTACTTTCATGATGTTCTTCACACTTTGTTTATCTCAGTTTATAGTTTGTTTAAATGTAACATAAACATTTAAAATTAGGAGTATGATTTTGAATTTTGAATATCTCAATTCACACATCTAATACATAAGGTATTTAAAAAAGAATGCCATGTGAAGTAATTGTAAACATTAAGCATTGAAAAAGTGTTCAAGTTCCAACTTTATCATTTTGAATATCATATTGAATTTCGTATATATCAATGCTTGCAATTATTACACTAAACCTAAGAGCCGTGCGAAGTTTCATCCCCATGTGCATATTTAAAATTAAAAGTATGATTTTGAATTTCAAATATCTCAATTCACACATCTAATACATAATGTATTTTAAAAATAATGCCGTGTGTCGTAATTGTAAACATTAAGCATTGAAAAGGTGCTTGCAAAAATGTATGCATTATACCTTCCACGTGGCGCAAACCAGATCAGTTGGAGACCAAATCTTGCATGGATGTACATCTAGGGTAGCCTAAGAGCCATGTGAAGTTTCATCCCCAATAGGGTTTAGGATTTAGGGTTCAGGGTTTAGGGTTTAGGGTTTAGTCGTGCTAGTAGGGATTATAAAAATGTACGCATTATACCTTCCACGTGGCGCATACCAAATCAGTTGGAGACCAAATCTTGCGTGGATGTACGTCTAGGGTAGCCTAAGAGCCGTGTGAAGTTTCATCCCCAACATGGTTTAGGATTTAGGGTTCAGGGTTTAGGGTTTAGGGTTTATTCGTGCTAGTAGGGATTGTAAAAATGTATGCATTATACCTTCTATGTGGCGCAAACCAAATCAGTTGGAGACCAAATTTTGCGTGGATGTACGTCTAGGGTAGCCTAAGAGCCGTGTAAAGTTTCATCCCCAACAGGGTTTAGGATTTAGGGTTCAGGGTTTAGGGTTTAGGGTTTAGTCGTGCTAGTAGGGATTGTAAAAATGTACGCATTATACCTTCCACGTGGCGCATACCAAATCATTTGGAGACCAAATCTTGCGTGGATGTACGTCCAGGGTATCCTAAGAGCCGTGTGAAGTTTCATCCCCAACAGGTTTTAGGATTTAGTGTTCAGGGTTTAAGGTTTAGGGTTTAGTCGTGCTAGTAGGGACTGTAAAAATGTACGCATTATACCTTCTACGTGGCGCAAACCAAATCAGTTGGAGACCAAATCTTGCATGGATGTACATCTAGGGTAGCCTAAGAGCCATGTGAAGTTTCATCCCCAATAGGGTTTAGGATTTAGGGTTCAGGGTTTAGGGTTTAGGGTTTAGTCATGCTAGTAGGGATTGTAAAAATGTACGCATTATACCTTCTACGTGGCACAAACCAAATCAGTTGGAGACCAAATCTTGCGTGGATGTACGTCTAGGGTAGCCTAAGAGCCGTGTGAAGTTTGATCCCCAACAGGGTTTAGGATTTAGGGTTCAGGATTTAGGGTTTAGGGTTTAGTCGTGCTAGTAGGGATTGTAAAAATGTACGCATTATATCTTCCACGTGGCGCAAACCAAATCAGTTGGAGACCAAATCTTGCGTGGATGTACGTCTAGGGTAGCCTAAGAGCCGTGTGAAGTTTCATCCCCAACAGGGTTTAGGATTTAGGGTTCAGGGTTTAGGGTTTAGGGTTTAGTCGTGCTAGTAGGGATTGTAAAAATGTATGCATTTGTCCTTCCACGTGGCACATACCAAATCAGTTGGAGACCAAATCTTGCGTGGATGTACGTCCAGGGTAGCGTAAGAGCCGTGTGAAGTTTCATCCCCAATAGAGAAGTCCACATGCATATTTCATTAGTACGTGCGCCATTTTTCATACGTAGTCGTGCTAGTAGGGATTGTAAAAATGTACGCATTTGTCCTTCCACGTGGCACATACCAAATCAGTTGGGCACCAAATCTTGCGTGGATGGACGTCTATGGCAGCCTAAGAGCCGTGCAAAGTTTAATCTCCAACAGATAAGTCCACATGCATATTTCGTTAGTACGTGTGCCATTTTTCACACATAGTCATGCTAGTAGGGATTGTAAAAATGTATGCATTATACCTTCCACGTGGCGCATACCAAATCAGTTGGAGACCATATCTTGCATGGATGTATGTCTAGGGTGGCCTAAGAGTCGTGCGAAGTTTCATTCCCAACAGATAAGTCCACACGCATATTTCGTTAGTACATGCGCCATAACTTTGCCGCAGTTGTGCTAGTAGGGATTGTAAAAATGTACGCATTGTACCTTCCACGTGGCGCATACCAAATCAGTTTAGACCAAATCTCACATGGATGTATGTCTAGGGTGGCCTAAGAGTCGTGCAAAGTTTCATCCCCAACAAGTAAGTCCACATGCGTATTTCGTTAGTACGTGCATGAATTTTCTTAGTCACGTTTTTAAAATGTCCTAAAGCACAAAACAAATTACAACATTACTACTAATAAACAATTTTTTGTTTTACAAACACAAAAAATCCCATTGAGAAGACATCGGACATCATGTATAAAATAGAATCTAATACAATGATGTGTATGAACGTGTATACAGCCATCATAGTGAAATACAAAATATGAGTCCATGAAAATTACAATGGTACGGTCACACAGTGAGCCTATACATATCGAATACAAAAAAGTGTAATCAACTAGTGATACCCAATAAAAATCAATCTGATCAACTGATGATCCCAAAAAATATGATATGTAATGTGCTACTCCTCAGGATCAGCTCTCATGCCAATAGTTGCAAGTATGCTCTCGTGATCCGCCACTGCAAGGCACCATCGTGGAGTGGACGTCGCCTTGCGAGTGCGAACACGACTCAAAGTAATCTTGATCGCAACAACAAGATGAGAATACATGTATGCCTCCTGATCTGCCATGTACTCTTGGAACTCAATATAGCGACCACGCCTCTGTATCTGCTGAAAATAGTGGCCACCTATGATCATGCTATGAGCATTGAAGTGCATCCCATGCCCATCCACTGTATCCTCATTCAGCACACTCTTCAGCATAGAGCATCGAAACAAGTAATAATCCACACCCTCCTCATTGCCCTCCGAAGCAATAACCGCGAAGATATCACCAATACGCAAAATATCTGTAAGCTGGTCATAATCTCTAGAGGAACTGAATCCCGCATCCTGATCATCATGTACCTCCTCCCAAGGCTAGAAGGGAGAAAGCACTCGCCGTACCCATGGATCGGCCCATGGTATCATGGAGCACCCTCCCCAATCATCATCAATGCATGCAGAGCAAAAACATGCAAACCGTTGAGAAAAGATCGTGGGGTGAGACTCACCTATGCTCCTGATGGAATGGAAATCAAGAGTGCCAGGCACAGAACGACAATCAAAAGGCCTAGACTGATCAAGACTCCCAATGTCCACGCACCAAAAATACCGGCTCACCACCCTGTCGTCACGCGACTAAAACGAGGAGATAGCACTAGTGGATAAGTGCTGGCTGCACCACCGCACCACATCATGTGCATCCTTGAAGCGATCGGCACTGTGACGCAACTGGTATCGACGCAAAGCACGCTTCACTCAAGCACCTGCACCATCGTGCTCTCCCTTACCATGCCCTGTCTTGAAGTAGCTCCATGTGATCGGAATGCCTGTCTCACGGTGCCATCTACAGAACTAACAAAACTGTCTAGCGGATTTGAACTGACCATCGCAGCCGTCTGACCAGATCCAGCGCCGCTGCCATGTGACACCATGATCCCTCAAGAAACTATCATGCAAAGTGAAGCAATGCTGCACAAAATGGGCATCATGCGATCGATCATCACTAATGTAGAAGTGATACTCTCGCACAACGACGCGTGAGTCCATGGTTCCATCGATGCCATCCACATGAGCCTATGCATGACAATAGCTAATGTGCACAAATATAGCAACCTGCAATATGGCATTGAAAAAAAATATGACTATTGAAATAATTCAATATAATGAGGCGGGGAAAAAATCAATACTCAATCACACGTCACCTGTTCGGAGAAATAATACTCCGATTGGATCTCATGCTGTGGTGCAAAGGTGTAATTCTCCACAAAGTCCACCACTAAGACAACCACCCCTGTAGGAAATGTCCTCAAACATGCACGGAACTGACGATCCTCCCATTTCGCAGTGTGTGAGTGGCGTATGTAGCAGTACAGCTTCCCTCAAAAACTGTCAATGAATACAACACGTGGTGCCTCCTTCCCCACAAGCTGCAACCTCCTCGACTGTGCACCACCATCTAATGTTAAGGTACAGTACTCATACTACTGCCAACGAACCATCTGCACATCACAAGTATCTAGTGCAACTCGTGGCACTCTAGCAAAGTCACCACACAAAGTACACGTGCCTTCCACATAATCAAGGGAGTGGAATAAAGCATCACCATCTCGTGTACACAATATGGAATGAATGAAGTCACGAGGGCTAGTAGGAACCACTCCCCTATGACCATCAAGGGAACGGAATACGTCATACATCAATCCAAAATCCACATGGTAGCGACAACAGCATGTCACACTCCTGAGAGCATCGCACAAACCATGGCCTGCATCGCTCAAATGACCTCTGCCCAATCTTGAACTCCGGGTGCGCCTCTACAAACTGAGTGTACAACTCAGTCTGGGTACACTCCAAAAAACATGCACCATGCTCAATGTACACACTGCGTGACACCCTCTTCCGCAATGCCTTCTTGAACACCGGGGATGCTCTGCAATGCTCCTCCCAAAACTATTGTATGAAGGACCTAGTGGAATCATCCAACAATCGATCGCTGCGAGGTGCACGACCACTCGAAGCCCAAAGAGCATCAGTCTCACTATCCTCTAGACTCTGCCTCCTAATGATGCCTGCTCGCAAGTGCGTGGTGCAATCTGAAGAAGACGTGAAGCGGTACGCACATGGCCTATCATATGAGGTCTACTAATGGCAGCCACAATAGCACGATGTGCTGCCAAGGCATCACTGCAGTTCCTATGCTTAATAGAAGCATAGGAACGTCGAACACTGCTAAGGACCTCACTAGATACAACCCTATCTCTACGTGCACCAAGACCAGCAAGCCTCCTACACTCTACCAAGTTAGGGTGATCAATCAGGGACGTGAGAAGAGAAGACTACGAAGCTAGCGTGAGGTCACAAAAAAAAGACAACACAATCTTGCTAGTACGACGACGGATAGTGGACTTCGGCAAGTCACGTCATGAAGCAACATTGCTGCTACAAGGTGGGGCAAGGGGATCAATGGGAGATGGTAGGGTGGACGGGGGAAGGGAGGCGCTAAGCGGAGCGGGGGGAGGGGGAGGGGGAGGGGGAGGGGGGAGGGTGGAGGGGGAAGAGGTAGAGGTGGAGGCCAAAATGTAGGTGGCTAAGGGAAGGGCAGAGGCTAGAGGTAGGGGAGTGGATGAGGATGGGGGGACAATGGAGGTGGGGGTGGGGGTGGAGGTGGGGGTGGAGGTGGGATGTAGAGGTAGAGCTAGAGGTGGATCAGTGGTGGCAGCGCGAGCTCGAGCTCTAGAGGCTCTCTTGCACTCACGAGCCTTCCGCTTGCGCTCCTCATCAATGAGATTTGGGGGGGGGTTCCTACATCTTTCATGTCTACTAGCTCTACGGCTTTGAGAACCCATTCTCAATGAAAGTAGGATGGAAGGTGTGACAAAGTGATGAGGAGGAAAGAATCGCTAAGAATGGGTGAAATGAACCAAAATGTGGTGTCTTATAGAGAGCCTCAACTCATCCACTAGATTGCTCTTAGATTGCTCTTCATTATTATTGGTGGGGAGGTGCTAAGATTGAAACTAATTGGCTAAGTTTTGGTGCTAAGATTGAAACTAATTGGCTAAGTTTTGTACCTTCAAATACCTCGATCGAGGTCTGCTATGCCCAGAGCCCAGATCATATACCTCGATCAGACCATATACCTCGATCGAGGTATTCAATGCATTACGCATGTATAAACCTCGATCAAGGTATCCCTAGGTATCCTCGGTCATATAACCTCGATCGAGGTATTGTATGCCTCACGCAGGTCATATACCTCGATCGAGGTATTCTATGCATCGCACATTGTCATGTGTATACATCTGGCTGATGTGGCACCATGCATGGTCATGATGTGGTAATATAGTCTCTTCCATGACATTGAAAGGTGATGTGGCATGATGAGTTGGCATTCATGAGCTGGTAGATTGACATGGCAAATTGAGGTGGAGGGATTGGTGATGTGGCAAGGTTGAGGAGGTATGCCAAGGTGGCATGGTGTGATCACATGGCTCATGATGTGGAATGATGAGGTGGCACATGTGGCAGCACGTGTGGCAATGTAAGGTGACATGGCAAGGAGTGATGTCACATCTCCTTGATGAGATGGCACCATGTGGTCTAACAACATGGCATGGTTTTGATGACTCAGCCTTCCGCATGGGTAGCATGCAGACTCCAAAGGCTTGCCACTAGGGTCGATGATGCTCCTAGCCTACCTCACCAAGCCTAATACCAAGCCTACCTTGTCTTTAGGCTTGGGTGGCCCTTTTTCCCCCACAAAAGGGAGATTTCACTGTTGGAGGCCATATCGTACATTTCCCTTACTCAAATTTAACCAAAATTTTTTCCGCTTATTCATCATGCAGAGAACTAAAAATATTGACATTTTTGAAATGTTTGGTCATGTTTGAGAATTACTAGATTTATTTTTAATATTCTTTGTTGATCCTCTAAGGAGTAAAAGTAAAAATTAAACTTCAATCTTCCTAAATCTAACCGTTGGATTTGGGATTTGATGATTCAACCACACACCCTTATGTGCCTACTAACCTTCCACCGAATTGGATTTGCTTAATTATTCAAAATACTAAAAAAATGTGGTGTGCTACTAAAATGCATGTATTTTATGACTTTATTTATTATAAATAATTAATTATAATTAGATAAATCATTCAAAAAATTACCAATAAATCAAGTTAAGCTCTACATAATGCAAAGAGACCACTTACAAAGTTTCAATAACATTTAATCTAAAATGAGTGAGAAATTTAGAATTTAATATGACACCCTTTGTTCGTGACAAACGTGTGACCACCCTGGAACCATGCCGTGTGACACAAAGAAATTTTTTGTGTGTGCATCGAATTTTCGATCAGACTATACAATTGTGTGCACAATAGCAAGTGTGATGTTGTGTCAGAAGACTTCAAAGACTAGATCCATAGAGAAGTAGGCGAGATTTGCATTTTTGTGTGCTAAAAAGCTTGTTTTTCCACCTCCTAAGGATTGGGGAGTGAACAAAAAGTGGACACCCTTAGATTGCATGCCCTAATGGTAGTCGAGCTCCCAAAAGTTGAACCTCCGTAGTTGAATAACAGTAGAAGATCCCACAAGAAAGCTGAAGGAGGAAATTGCAGAAAAGCCAAGGTGAGCACTTCAATGAATTCGAACGAGTCCAAACAAGGATTGTCAAATTGTACCTTGCAAAGTCAGCTCCCTCAAAATTAGAACCACCGCCTCTCAAATGGTCCCTTGAGGGATTGGAAGGCATATGTGCAGCAAATGAACCCTTACGTGGAAACACCTTACCAGTGGAAAAGTTACCCCACAGTTCCCAACGTAAGAAGTTTCAAAAATATAAGCCACATGTGCGGATGAAGCTCGATCAAGAGACTTCAGAAAAAGAAAGAAAAGAAGAGCCTAACAAATTAATAAATGCAACTATGCCACCTTGTACAAATGACACATGTCAGGCTAGTTCAACCCCATCAGAGGCCGATCTTCGAGCAGTGCCATAATACTTCAAGAATTATACAAGTGGCAGTGCGCCAATAGCAATGCCAAGACCACTCAGAGAATTTGAAGTTCAAGAAACCGATAGCGTTGGAGAAACTCCAATCTATGAGGGACCAGCAAAAACATGCACAATAAACCTCGCCCTTGAAGGGGAGGAAGAAAAATTGGTTTTCATTAGGAAACAGCTCCGTCAAGAAGATGAAATCAAACTCAAAGAACTCCTAATGGAATACCATGATTGCCTAGCATGGTCATACAAAGAGACGAAAGGAATTTCACCAGAAGTGGCAGTACACACAATACCTATAAGGGAAGGTGCTCACCCTAAGGTATGTGGACCTTATCGCACAAATCCTAAATATGGCACCATGGTTTATGACGAGCTGGAAAAACTCCTAGATGTCGGATTCATCTATGAGATAGAGCACACTGATTGGGTTTCACCCATTGTCATTGTGCCTAAATGCAACAAGAAGCTCAGAATATGCGTAAACTTAATAAATGTGAATGCCGCCACAATTAGGGATCACTATCCTTTACTCTTAACAAAAATAGTGTTGGAAAAGGTGGCAGGATCCGAAATATATAGTTTCTTGGATGGCTTCAGTGGCTATAACCAAGTGCAAATTGCTCCTCAAGACCAATCAAAAATAGCATTTGCTACATAATGGGGTATTTTTGCATATCGAGTCATGCCATTCGGCCTTTGTAATGCCCCGGCCATAGTCCAGCGAGTCATGTTC
The DNA here is from genome assembly GCF_047967505.1 of Dipteris shenzhenensis. Taxonomy (NCBI): domain Eukaryota; kingdom Viridiplantae; phylum Streptophyta; class Polypodiopsida; order Gleicheniales; family Dipteridaceae; genus Dipteris; species Dipteris shenzhenensis. Next base: position 26,597,774 of record NC_141623.1, read on the forward strand.
ACAGCTTTCAAGTCATTTTTGAATAAGTTTTTACAGGTGTTCTTGGATGATTTGTGCATCCATTCAAACAAACAGGACCACTTCAAATGTCTTGAAGAAGTACTAATCAAATGCAGGGAGTATGGCATCTCCCTAAATCCAACAAAATGCTAGTTCATGGTCACCCACGGAGTTGTTTTGGGACACATCGTCTCTCAACATGGGATTGCAACTAACATGGACAAAATCAAAATCATCATGGAATTGCCTCTTCCTACAAATTCCAAAGGTGTACAGGTCTTTATGGGACATGCCGGCTATTATAGAAGATTTATATTGTGGTATGCCATGATAGCTAGACCACTTTACAAATTATTAGTGGAGTTCTTATGGACCGAAGAGTGTGACCAAGCCTTTGAGCTTTTAAAGTGGCACCTAATCACATCACCCATCCTTATATCTGCCAATTGGGATATTGATTTTCATTTCATATTGATGGATCCAAGTATGCAATTGGGAGTGTGCTTTTTTCAACCTAGTGAACATAAGAAAGACTACCCTGTCTACTTCGCCAGTCGACAACTCAATGATGTAGAGATCAGCTATACAACCACAGAAAGAGAAGCCCTAGCAATGGTGTATAGTGTAAAGAAATTTTGGCACTATCTACTGGCAAATGATTTTGTCTTCTACACCGACCATCAAGCATTGCTTTATCTTGTGAACCATCCATGTACCACAAGAAGAATAGCCAGATGGCTCGTTGGATGCCTCATATATCTCTGCAATACTAGGCCTGATATTCAGTTTGCAGTATCTCAGGTGAGCAGGTACATGACCTGCATATCGTAGCATGCTACCAATCCTGTCTAATAGAATCCGATTTATGCCTTTTGCCAAGGCATCATGAGCAGAAAGATGAGGAGTGGTCAACACCCTCCTGATACCAAGTGTATCACATAGATGCTGAAATCTAGAAGAGGTAAACTCTGCATCACCATCAATCATCAAGCTCAATAGCTTCTTTCCTGACTGATTTTCAGCATTACCCAAGAAGAAGTGAAATGTATCATATACATCATGCTTTTGCTGAATCGGATATATCCATATGTACTTTGTAGCAGCATCAATAAAGGTCACAAAGTAAGAGGCGCCACCCAGTGAAACGGTAGGCATAGGCCCACAAACTGCACTATGAACCAACTGCAATGGCTCAACATACCTCTCACTGATTGTCTTTCTCACAAAAGAGGATCCTGACTGCTGATCAACATCACAATCATGACATAAAATTTGAGAGACATCCATAACAGGAATGTATCTCAATGTTGTAAGGGCTTCCATACCTACAGTAGACATATGTCCAAGTCTGGCATACCATAAACTAATTGATGGCTGCTTACTAATCATAAGCATCTTATCTTGGAAACCTGATACATGCAATGCATAAGAGAATCCAACCCGTGATCCCCTAGCCATAACCAGATTGCCTCTAGCAATCTTCCATGCATGATCACCCAAAGAGACATGATAACCTACCTCAACCAACTGTCCAGTACTGATCTTGCTCGTAGCAAGTCCTGGTATATGTCTAACCCTCTGTAGAACAATAGTAGAGCCACTAGGCATAACAAGGTGGATATCCCCATAACCATAAACATCCATAGAATGATCAATGCCCATCAAACCACTCTCCACAATGCATTCCTGATATGGACTGAACCATGACCTATGAGGGGTCATATGACATGAAGCACATGGATCTAACATCCAATCACCGAGAATGGGTACATCAATGGCCAAGAAGGAGGTGTCAGACATAGACAAAAGAATGCCTTCATTACTGCTACTGTCAGTGGAAACCTTGGCATCCATGCCTTGAAGCTCAACATGCTTCTTCTCCTTCTTCTTGTCATTCTTAACCTTGCTCTTCTTCTTGCATTTTCTTAGCCATTTCCAGCAGTACTTTTTCATGTGGCCATACTTTCCACAATAGAAACATCTAACACAAGTCCCGAGAGCTAGACTTGCTCTTGGAATTCCCCCTTGAACATGACCTATTTCTACCAATTGATCTACCTCTGGAGTGCATATCAAGGCTGTATTTCAGCACATTAGGGCATTTCAACCCATCATGCTGTAACATAACACTATCATGGTCATACATCTAGCATATACGAGTATAGAACTCATATGCATGGTAGTCTACACCCTGTACACCATCTTGTACCTACAAGTAGACTGACTTCGAGAGTGATGACTGAATGATAGAGCATGCTTGCTCATCCATGTCATCCCAATCACTCTGTTTAATGCTATTAGGCTTGACACCTTTGGCTTATGCTACCTCTTCTCTGCACTAACACATCATAAATCTGCTCTTTCCAATACTGAAAGTTTGATCCATCCAACCTCTCAATATCAAAGAGGGCACTACCAGCTGTAGATGCCATATCTGTGGCACAATAGCTCACAACTAAAGAGCAGTATAGTGCAATAGGCAACCCAAATGACCAAAAAATATAGTGTTGTCCATACTAATCAGGTCTCCAAATAAACTGGTTGATTCAATGCTCAAAAGCACTCAGCCATAAAGAGGCATAAACAAGAATATATGCAGCCCAGTAACCTCCCAATGCCTGGCAATCCAAGTAAGAAATGCACTAAACCAAATGAGCAATGCCTGCTCAACCAATGGCAATAGGAGCCCAGCTCAACTATCCATAAACATCAGTGCGGCATCCACCAATGCAAATCCATAATGCATCGAAATGGCATTTACTGCATCACAAATGCATCACCTCAACAAGTGTGCAATCCTTTGGCAACAAAATCAAGCATTCCACCACTTGCAAAATGTGCCAAAGTGACTTGCCAAAATGCCAATAATGCCCTTGGACTGAAGTGAGATCCCAATCACTTTTTGTAATTTACTGTTGTGCAAGAGAAATCACATCCACTTTGGGCAAGATAACACGCTATCCTTGTTTTTGAATAGTGATATCTTTTCACCGAAAGACCGGATGCCTAAGCTGTAAACAGCAAAGTTGTAGCTAGTAGAAAGATCTACAACTTATCAGCTGACCTCAAGAGCCAAATCCTTGTGGATTCTCAGATATTCTCACCTGAAAAATAGCTTCTTGCACATTGGTCACAAATAGACAGTAGACTGCAACTTTTTGTGGTTTTGCAGAGGCTGTAACTCCTGCAGCTTATACCGGATCAACTTGCTTCCAAAAGCAAAGTTGTAGTATGTTCTGTGAACTACAACTTTCCAGTTTGGCACAAAGTACAATTCCACACCAGGAAAGAGATATTCAGTCCTAAAAATGACTATTTTGTCATAAAAACAGCAACAACAGCTTCCTTGAATGTTTGCTGCCCTTTATAGCACTCATCTACTCCGGCAAAAAATAGCCCCAAAAAATGGTCAAAATACATCCAGCAGATCACCCTGTATGTCAACTGCAACACCAGCAAAATGGCAAGTACAATGCCCAACCAAATCAGCCCCGAGAATGCTCACAGATCAGCAATAAAATAGCCCAAAAGCACTGGCAAAACAGCCCCGAAATGTGCTCCAAAGAACGGCAAATCACTGACAATACATCCTCCTCCACTATTCAATGAACTTACATAAACACCACCATACATGTAGGTGTAAAACCGTCAAAATGTCCATTGAATCACTGTCAAAATGACCTCAAAGCATGTGTCCTTAGTCGACAAAAGTATCTGCAATGGCCTCTGGCAAGAGAACTCCTAGCCTGAGTCTCTGTTAGCCTACTGTCACTTGGGGAGACCTACACCTGTCCTTGAGCCAAGCCAAGACCAACTGAAAGAAACTGATGCTGTCTAATGCCCAGCATGGACAAGATGCAGCAAATTATGTCCAACAGGACCCAAATGCATGGGAAAACACGAGCTAACAAAGCTCAACTACAACCGAAAGAAGCTGCATAGTGCACAAGCACATATCCCACACAATGTCCACAAGGCGTACTTCTGCAAAATGTCCCGCAAAGAGACCAAAATCAGCCAATGCTCAGCTCCAAGACCTCAAATGCAACACCGGCTATCTCCCAAGCATACAAGTGCATCAAACATGCAATCCACAAGCTCCCCAACAACTCATCGTCTCCAAAGTGGATGCTGTTGCTATCACTGGGCTGCTCTTCCTTTGCTCATGGGATGGAGTTGTTGCTAGTGCTGGGATGCTCTTGTTCCTTTGCTCACATCTCTTCCTTTTGAAATAGCCTATTTCGTGCCATCCTCTCAAGGGCACCTCTAGTGTCCATGGCTCCATAAGCCCTTACAAGTGCCTCAGACTTGAAATACTCTCCTGCTCACGAGCCATCTGTAGCAGTTGCATCTACAAAGAGCTTCCCTACAGCCCTCCATGCAATGCCTCACCTCCAATGACAAGCAAGATTCACTTGCAAGGGGATCTATGGCTGCTCCATGGCTCCATAAGCTGGCAACACACGACATCATCGATGATCTCCATCGACGGTCTCCTTCCAACGCTAGGCAATAGACTCCATAACCCTTCTCATAAACGAGCTCAAGGGCTCATAGGCAATCCGAAATGCCACCACCAGCTGCTCAACAAGCTCCTAGATGGCTTCCGAACAAGCTCCACAAAATGGCAAAGAAATATGTCTGGATGATGTCTACCTAAAATCTCTTCGTGAATGAGAGAATCGAGCTCTCCAAAGCTCCCGGTAGATCTCTCGAAGCACTGCCCATTCTCCTCTCACTGAGCTCCTCGTAGATTGAACGCCATGGGCTCTGATACCAGTTGTGGGAGAGGAGAGCACACACAAAAGGATGAGGAGACACCAAAAGTGGTGAAGCAAAAGCTACTCCAACTTATTCCTCTTTCATATATATATGAGTATACATGGGCACTGCACAAGTGGGTGGGCACACTGCCCTTTACCCCACTTTACCCCAACACTACGTGCAACTCCTACATGCAACTCCTACATGCAACTTCTATATGCAAGTTCTACATGTAGAGAGAGAATGTGTTACAATTCCTACATGTAGAGAGAGAAGCTCTCCAACTTGTATAAATACCCCATAATGGAATGAAGCCCACACTCTTTGGGGCATTGTGTTGAGTTCTACTTTGGTATTCCAAGCAATTGTCGAAAGTGTCCATGCTTCCTTGCACTCCCCGTCCAAAAGCATGTCCTAACCTTGCAACTCCTCCTCCAACCTTGCAACCCACCTCCTCCCTTCTCTTCCTCCCTCCTCCTTCCTTCTCCTCGTCCCTTCTCCTCCTCCTCCTCCCTCCTCCTCCTCCCTCCTCCTCCTCCTCCTCCTCCTCCTCCTTCTTCTCTCTTCTTTCCCCCATGCTCTTACACCTTCTTCTTCTCCCACTCCTATGCTCCCCCTAAACGCTTAGTTCCTTAACCCTTAGCCTCCATGATCTACAAGGAAGACGAGTTCTCCACCATGTACTCTACCCTGAACCTTGGATCCTCCTTCTAACCCTAGAACCTCTCTCTAAACCTTGGAATCTCCTTCTAACCCTTGAAGCTCCTTCTAAGCCTTGGAACTCCTTCTAACCCTAGAACCTCCTAAACTCTGAAACCTCCTTCTAACCCTTAAACTCCTCCTAAAACCTGCAACCCTTAATGAAGGCGAAAGCCTTCATTACCTCAACCATGATGATACACGTCCCTTTTACACATGCATGCACTATGTTTGCTTACCACACTTAAGCCTATGTCTCTCACCAGAATACGACTGGAGGTCCTAAGCTACACGTATACTACAAACGACAACCTCGATATATCTGTAGTTGACAAAAAGCCTCGAAACCCTGCATACTAAGAATACCCTGCTCTTCCTATGGAAGCCGTAGGAAAGAGCCAACAAGGTGCAAGTATATGTATCATTACAAGTGTTGCTTCTTGTGTGGTTTGGTTTGTAATGCTAGCATCGCCTAGAAGATTTACAAGCCATGAACTATGTTTGTATACATACAAGTAGACTACACGAAATACTTATGTTTAATCCATCCACTAAGCTAGTATATTGATTTGCCTTAATTGCTGTTACTTGGCTCTTTTTTCCTTGCATAAATAAAATACTAAATAGCAATGATTTTATGCTCTAAAAGCCTCTTATGTGAGTTTTGATCTTTTAAAGATCTTGTAAACATAAAGTTTTGATCTTTAAAGGTCTTGTAAAGTTAAATAATCTAAAAAATATAGCTTTTAAATGAAAAGTAACAACTATTTTTAAAATCTTTGCTAGGCTAGTAACATGATGATTTTTTCTCGATTATAGATACTTTAATACATTTTGATCTTTTCAAGCATATGAAAGTTAAGAATTAGTTTTTCTATAAATATTTTGGCCATTTAAAAATGCTTATATTTTAACGATTTATTGTAACATGGACTTGTTTTGTACATAGATCATGGCACCTCCAAGTCTTCATTTAGAAGGGTTGATAGCTTACTATTACAGTTGGAACAACCCAAATGCCCCCCGAATCTAATGTTGCTTTAGTCCTTTCTGCCTTTCCAAAGTCCCATCGACCTTGTACTTTACCTTCCAAACCCACTTGGTGCCAATAACCTTTCTGTTAGGTGCTCGATCTACTAGTTCCCAAGTTTCATTCTTCATGATGCTTTCATATTCTACTTGCATAGCATTTTTCTGATCTCGATCTGCAAGTGCTTCCTCCAAACTTGTAGGCTCCTTTACTTCTGCAATAATCTTAGCCATTAAGGCCATATTGACTATGTGAGCAGAAGCCCTCCTTTGCTCCTCGATTCTCTGAGATCGCCTTGGTCCATCTGCATGCTGCTCAACAGACATAGGCATCTGGTTATCATGGTCATAGAGCTGCCTTACCCATCGCGGGAATGGCTTTTCCGGTGGTGTAACAACAGGTTGGTGAATTATACCTTCATCATCTGATATTTCCTCCTCCTTCATAGCTCTTGGGATAGGTCCATAGTGAATTACCTCTTCACTTGATGATAAAGTGGAAGAGCTCTTCTCTGCGTCCACTGCATGTGGCTGCTCCCTGAACACCACATCGCAGCTTGCTTTGATCTTCTTTGCCTCTTGGTCATACAACTTATAGGCTTTCTTCTCATCACAATAGCCTAAGAAGATACATTTGGTGCTTTTTGGTTGTAGCTTGTTTCTCTCTTTGTCTGCTACATGCGCATAGCATTCACACCCAAACGTTCTAAAGTGGGAGATAGATGGATTCTTACCGTTGTAAGCCTCATGTGGTGTTTTACCTTTGAGTGCCTTTGTATAGCTGTGATTAAGGATGTAAACTGCAGTATTGACAGCCTCAGCCCAAAAGTGGTTTGGCATTCTAGCACCTTTCAACATACACCTCCCCATCTCCACCGTGGTCCACATTCTGCTTTTAACAACCGAATTTTGTTGAGGCGTATGTGGTGTCATCGTTTGTCTCTTGATCCCTATCTTCATACACATCAGCAACTTTTGAAGGCCATCATGATGTGTTAAGCAATGCTTTGCATGTTGGTGATGCTTGTTTAGTCAACGCTGAGACCAATAGCATCGAGGGTGCATATTTTTACCTACTTAAATGCACTGCAAAAAAACAACAATCTGATAAGGACTATCTTGATGATTTCTCCAAACTCTATAGAAACAAACTCACCACCACCATTCAATTTGATTTTCTTCACTTTTCTCCCTATTTCATTTTCAACAAGCTGTAGCCATTCTTTAAATTTACCAAAAGCTTGAGCGTTTTCACGAAGAAAGTACACCCACATCTTCCTACTATAGTCGTCGACAATCAATACAAAATAGGAAGATCCCCCCAAGGCCTGTGTAGGCATCTTACCACACAAGTCAACGTGCACCAACTCTAGAGGAGCATTTGCTCTATTCTTGCTTTATTGTGGAATGCCTTTCTTTGTTACTTGCCCATCATACAAGCTTCACATGGTTCTTTGATTTCTGTGACTGCAGATAAGTGAGCAACCATATCTTGCTTCTGCATCTCCTTCAACACTACAAATCCGATGTGGCCGAATCTTTCATGCTAAAGTCTACTTGTGCCCACTCTAGTGGTGGCTGTAAGAGCGCCTAGCTTATACAGGTTGTTCCTCCTTATTCCTGTGCCAACAAGATTGCCTACACTATCCAAAATTTTTGCTCCTATCTTGTTGAACCTCACCTCATGGTCAAGGTCTGTTATGGAAGCTATTGATAGCAAATTTCTCTTGATTTGTGGAACATACATCACATTAGATAGTTTCTTAACATCTCCATTTACAAAAACAAATGAAACCGTACTTGTACCCTCAGCAGGGCATTTTGCATTATTACCAACTGTCATGGTGATGGGTTGTTGTAGAGGCTACATGGAACAATATAGACCCTTGTTGCAGGTCATGTGACGGGAGGCACCACTATCCAACACCCATGAATCAGTGGTTGAAGCTTCTTGAGCTGAGGAACACTCTTCCTCAATGGCCAGAAATAGATCCAACTTTGCTTCCGTTGTGTTAGCTGTCTCTTTCCCCTTATCTGTCTTCTTTAGGATCCCATTCTTTTCATCAGCTTTCTTGACCCGACAATCTGCAATCATATGGCCCTTCTTTTTGTAGTAGAAGCATTCTCCCTAAAACTTCTTCTTGCTGCCCTTCTTCTTTTTGTCACCACTAGTAGAGGACTCACCTTTGGTGGAGGAACCACCTTTACCTTTCGCAGTGGCTGAGAAAGTAGCATCCCCATTGCTACCTCCATCTTGAGCTTTAAGCCTCAATTTTCCTCCATAAGTAAAGCATAGAACTCCTCAAATGACAATGGTTGGGGTCTCACCTAAGTGTTAAGCGCTATTACCAATCCATCAAACCTTAGTGGATATATCCCGAGACACCGCCGAGCTAGCTCTTCGCTAGTCTTTTGTATCCCAGCACCAGCCATCTGGTCATGCAGATTTTTGATTTGGGTTATGAACACCTCCATTGTCTCTCCTTCATTAAACTTCTCTGCTACGAGCTGATTCTCCAGGTTCTGGATCCTTGTCTGATTCTGCGTCTCATACTGACTCTTCAATATGTTCTAGGCCACAGTTGCCTTAGATGTATGCTGAATCAAGGTCAAAACACTATCAGTTGTACTTGTAACCAGGGTACACAGAGCATCTGCATTCCTGTGTTTCCAAGCTCGTAGAAGGTCGGCATTGGGAGGTATCATACTCCCAGATTTACTGAGTCAGGGGTTCCTTGTGGTTCTGGGTTAGCAGTCCCTAGTACTATCTCCAGAAGCTCATATGAATCTAGAATAGCATTAATTTTAAACTTCCATAGAGTGTAGTTCATACCATCTAGCTTGCCTTCAGTGAAGGCTGGTGGGCGAATCCTCAATGCTTGGATTGTTGGTGCAGCAGCAGCTGTCGAGCCGCTTCTTGTTGAGCTGCTTCCTATTGCCATCACTCCATATGTTGTTGAACCCCTCTCCTCTCTTCTATTCTTCGATCCTTAGAGCCGCTTGGGCTTTGATACCATGTTAAATTACACGGCACAGCGGAACAGAAACTGAACAAAGAATATAGAGTACACAGCAAACTGGAGAGGAACAAACTTTTCCTTCAATACTGATGTAGTACAGATGATGGCTCCATCCACCCGTGCGCTCCCACGGTGGAGCTTAGATGGCGATCTAGACAGATACTAGGTGAAGAGCTACTAGTTAGAAGATCTGATCTGATCTGAACTAATCTAATACAATGGACTGGGGAGGTTGCCTCTTTATAGCTATGAGGGTGGTAGTCAGATCAACGTAGTCGGTGGAGTCGACCAGTCGACCTAGTCAGTGGAGCCAACCAGTCAACCTGGTCAGTGGAACTGACTAGTCGTCCATGGAATATTCAAGGAATATTCCCTATACCATCGCCTCTTTATAGCTCTGAGGGCAGTAGTCAAATCAACGTAGTTGGTGGAACCGACCAGTCAACCTAGTCGGTGAAGCCGACCAGCCAACCTAGTCAGTGGAATTGACTAGTCATCCATGGAATATTCAGTCACCTTTCTACCATCAACAGTCTCATTGATAGACCTCATCTGACATGCAAGTCAGGATCCATCCAGTGTCCCGATCTCACACATGGCTTCTCCTCATATGGGGGCCTTACAACTTGAGCACCTTGGACACTGGTGGTTACCAGAAGGGTGGGGCATTGAGCATATCTAACAATGCATGTGTTTGAAAGGTATGAAACTTTATAGATACATTATTATGAGTAATATTCATGCACTCACAAATATCTATGCGATTTTTATATCATTTACATGGTAAGGCGTGCATAGTCTTTTGTGTTTTTTTATCATGCACCATTTGGAAGTGTCAATAAAATATGCATCACTGTGCTTTTACCATCAACCATATGTGTCAGATGCATGTGATAATTTGTAGAGACCCTATTTTAATAAGTTCCATGTTCTCACAAAGTTTTATATGATTTTGAGTTTTTTTTTTGTGGCAAGACATGCATATTTCCTTTTTTTTTAAAATGTTCCATGGGTAGGTGTCAAGAAAATATGCATCGGTGTGCTTCTACCATGAAGCATATCTATTTGATTGATATGATACTTTGTAGAGTTCTTAAGGAAGGCAACATCCATGTTCTGACAAAGCTTGTTGTTATTCATATATTGTTTACATGGTAAGATGTGTGTATTTATGGGAGAGTGTCAAAAAGAATTATGGATTATTTTTCTTCTACCATTAAGCATGTGCATCTGATGGGTATGAAACTTTGCACAATTTTCATCATAAGACATTCATATTTCCATGTTTTTAACTCTTTTTCAATCATGCACCATGCACATGTCAAAAAACTATGCAGTAGTACACTTCTAGCATCAAACGTGTTTGTTTGATGGGTATAACACTTTGCACATGCCTTAATATTATTGAGATATATGTGTTGATGAATTTTTATGTTTTTCTAATATTATTTGCATTAGAAAACATGCATAATTGTGTGTTTTTATCATGCATCATGCAAAAGTGTTAAGAAAATATGCATTGGTGTGCTTCTACTAGCATGCATATATGTTTGGTGGGTGTGATAATTTTTTGGGGCCTTAATGTGAGTAATATCCATAATTTCACAATTTTTAATGTGATTCAAATATCATTTGCATCATCAAAAAGGCATATTTTTATGTTTTTTAATCATGCGCCATGCATAAGTGTTAAAGGAAAAGTGCATTGATATGCTTCTACCATAAAATGAATCAGTGTGCTTCTACCCTTCCAATTAGTGTTCTATGGACATAAATTTTTTAAATAAAAATCAAGCTACTAGAAATAAGAGACGTAGAAATTGTGATACTACTAGGATATGTAGCAATAGTTGACCAATGCATATTGTTCCTATATGCAGGCACCCACATGTACAAAAATTGGGCATTTTAATTGCCCACCTTTCTAATTTGTATCTGATGTGACTAAAACTTTACAAGCACATGAAATTTACTGCAAATAATAACCATGCAAAGGTTGGTACCAATCTCGTACCAATGTATTAATTGGACATGTGGCTATGCTCGACCAATGCATGTATTTTCCATAAAGACACACCCATATGTACAAAAATGGGCCATTTTGATTGTTCAGACTTTTGATAAGTTTTTGATGTGCATGAATCTTTGCAAGAACATGAAATTCAACAGGAATAAGATCCGTAGAGCTTGTGGTTCCAATCCAATACTAGGACAAGTAGTAATAATTGACTAGTATGTATTTTTCTTAGACCTAGGACCTCCTAGATAAAAAATTTGGGCATTTTGTCTTTCCACCCTTCCAATCGACTAATGCATCTAAAACTATGTAAGAAAATCAAGTGATTATGAATAAGGTTTTTTTGAACTTTGGTACCAATGTGATGTTTTAATATGCAAAAACGATTGACCAATGAATATTTTTAGTACATATTATATGCAACTTCATGTACAAGAATTGGGCATTTTGATTTCCTTCCCTTACAATGGGTGTTTGATATACATGAAACTTTGAAAACTCATGAAATTTGCTATAAATAAGAGCATGGATGTTTTTATTGAAGATATGCTTATATATTAATATAAAATCTTGGTGAAAGTTTATCAAGCTCATTTTTTTAGTTTCATAATATTGATAGGATGTAGTACACTTTTGTATATTTTCTTTTCAATTTTAAAGTAAAAACTATAATTCTAGGCAAAACTTTGAATTTTTTTGCCCTAAAGTTTCAAATCCTTGTGAATCTTTCAAATGTTAGGTCTCAAAGTTGTGAGCATAGATTGCTTTTAATAAAATTTAAGGTTTTATTTAGAAATCTCAAACTTTGAGGAATTTTAAGAAAAATTGCAAAAAACATATACATGCATACCAACACGCACACACCTGCATGCACGCACACACACACACACAAAACACTAAATATTAAAATGTAAATAAAAATCTTATAACGTTTCTCTATGTGTGTGTGTGTGTGTGTGTGTGTGTATACGTTCTTTGGGTTATCTAAATAAATATAAATATATAAATTTTATATATGTACATATAATTCTAATGTAAAATATATACATTTATATTTATATATATAGTTTTTAATATCTATATATATATAAATATAAAGTTAACTAAAAGGATATAAAAAATTATATTTAAATATAAATACATTATTTTGTTCGTATAAATATTTAAATATATAAATATGTAAACGATATATATATATATATATATATATATATAGTTTATACTCTCCCTCCCTCCCTCCCTCCCTCCCTCTCTCTCTTTCTCTCTCTCTCTCTCTCTCTCCTTTGAACAGTCTCTCTCCCTCTTTTCTTTCTCTTTGTTCTGTCTCCCTCCCTCCCTCCCTCCCTCCCTCCATCTCTCTCTCTCCCTCCCTCCATCTCTCTCTCTCTCTCTCTCTCTCTCTCTCTCTCTCTCTCTCTCCTCTCCCCCCCCCCCCTCCCTCCCTCCCTCCCTCCCTCCCTCTCTCTCCCTCTCTCTCTCTCTCTCTCTCTCTCCCCCCTGGGTTTAAGACCTACTCCACTTGATCTCAAGCTGGGATCTTAAATGTCTTTAATTTGAAGACCCCTCCACCTTAGGCAGCTCTTGGCTTGCCCCCCCCACCCGATTGGTCTCTCTAACTCTCTATGTGTGTGTGTGTGTTTGTGGGGGGGTAGTCATCCATATGCATGAGGCCAGAGACAATCACAAAGGGAAAGTCCACAAAAATTAGAAAGGGAGATAGAGAGATGTTATCGTTGTCCTTCATCTTCATCCACTTCATCATCACCACCTTCCTCAAAATCTCAACTTATGCAATCTATGCCACCTCATGTTGCTTCTCTTAAGCTCTCTTTTTGCTTGAAGCACCTCATCTCTATGTGTTCATGTTAGCCATTTCTTTGTGATTTTACCTTTCCCAACACCAATGCCTCTTGTGCATCATCGTCTTATTTTTTCTCCCTTTCTAAACTCCTCCCCTCATCATGTCTTCCTCCTAGAATATTTTCCTTATCTTCTTTCTTCCATTCGGCTTCTATTACTACTTTCCCCTCTGCTCTCAATCGGCCCCTTGGGCAAAGCTTTATATATATACCCTTTACCTTGATAGAATACACTTGAACTCAAGCTTCCTCCACACTTTATTAGTTTGGCTTTCATTGCACAAGGAGGTGCTCTCTTGCTCAACTCTTGAGACTCTCCAGGCATCCTCATCTTTTTCCATACTTGCTGCACCCTAGAGTATTAGCCATCCCAAGTGTTTTCAATGATCTATCGTTGTTGCGTTTTGGACTTGAGCCTTATCAGTAATGCCTATAGCATCAAGCAACAATATGCCTTAGTCGACAATACAATTGATAAACTGTTTCTCACTTTGTGCATCAATTGTCTAAATTCCCAACATGTCAATGCGTGATCATAATTTCATTAAAATAGGAACAATTATGCTCATGAAAATGACTTATGGTGGAACAAATTTCGGTCACTTTTTCTTGAAGTGATCAGTGTTTATCACAATGACTGTTGTCTCTTTCCTACAGCTTCCATAGGAAGAGTAGGGTTTTCTCAATATGTAGGGTTCTGAGGCTTTTTATCACTTACATATATATTGGGGTTGTCATTTGTAGCATATGTGTAGCTTAGGACCTTGATTCGTGTTCCAGTGAGAGACGTAGGCTTAAGTGTGGTAAGCAAACATAGTGCATGCATGTGTAAAAGGAGCGTGTATCATCACGGTTGAGGTAATGAAGGCTTTCGCCTTCATTGGGGGTTGTAGGGTTAGAAGGAGTTCCAAGGCTTAGAAGGAGGGGTTCCAGAGTTTAGAAGAGGTTCCAAGGTTTAGAGTAGAGTACATGGTGGAGAACTTGTCTCCCTTGTAGATCATGGAGATTAAGGGTTGAGGAACTAAGGGTTTAGGGGGAGCATAGGAGTGGGAGAGGAAGAAGGTGTAAGAGCATGGGGGAAAGAAGGGAGAGGAGGAAGGAGGAGGAGGAGGAGGAGGAGGAGAGAGGAGGAGGAGGAAGAGGGAGAAGGAGAAGGGAGGAGGAGAGGGAGAGGATGGGTTGCAAGGTTGGAGGAGAGGGGAGGAGGAGTTGCAAGTTTAGGACATGCTTTTGGACATGGAGTGCAAGGAAGCATGGACACTTGAGACAATTGCTTGGAATACCAAAGTAGAACTCAACACAATGCCCCAAAGAGTGTGGGCTTCATTCCATTATAGGGTATTTATAAAAGTTGGAGAGCTTCTCTCTATGCATGTAGGACTTGTAAGACATTCTCTCTCTACATGTAGAAGATGCATGTAGGAGTTGCATGTAGAACTTGCATGTAGGAGTTGCATGTAGGAGTTGCATGTAGAACTTGCATGTAGAACTCGCATGTAGGAGTTGCATGTAGGAGTTGCATGTAGAACTCGCATGTAGAACTCGCATGTAGGAGTTGCATGTAGAAGTTGCATGTGGGAATCACATGTAGAACTTGCATGTAGAACATGCAAGTTGGATTTCTAAGAGGGATTATTTCTAGCCTTATACAAGTACAAGAAGCAGAGCTTTGTTGCTACTCGACACACACATTCTGTTCTACCTAAGTCCATGTATGCACAAAGACAACAATGACAAAAAAATTGCTCATGAGTTGACAAACAAATTTCTATCCATTTTGTGCAACACTTATCTAAATTCTCAATGATGCAATGTGCGACACTTATTTCATTACAACATGCTGCTAATACACAAATTTCTTTTTCATCCCACATAGATGGATCCTTTGAACATCATTACATGTGGTCATCACATCGATTGATCAAAAAATATCTAGAAGCATCCATGCATAGTCAAATTGACTATCTGTCCAATTGCAAAACATTCAAAATTGTATAACATACAATACATCAACCTCTTCTCTCATCCAAACTTCATCATCTTCATCATCTTCCAACTATATTCCTTCAGTAGTTATCTTTTATCCATCATCTCCATGCATACGTGATACAAATCCTGAAAAAGTATTGTCACCATAGGATATGCTTTGTATGGTCGATCACGCATTATACACCATTTTTTCCCTAGTGATATGGACATCCGCAAAAAAACACGCCCTTAGGTGTGTTATCTGACCAAGTACTTATCAGATGGGTGTGCCTCTTTGAGAAAATTTCAATACCACCTAGGTTGAGGTGTAAGAAAGGTGTTGTGCCCATCGGATATCGTTTGCATGGTCGATCGAGCATTAAATACTATATTTGCTCTAGTGTCATGCACATCCGTAAAAAAACACGCTGTTAGGTATGTTATCCGATCAAGCACTTATGGGATGGGCGTGCCACTTTGCATGTAAGTCAATTCCACCTAGTTGAAGGTGTGTGCAAAGTATTGTGCCCATCGGATATGCTTTGCATTGTCGAACAAGCATTAAACACTGTTTTTGCCTTTGTGTCATGCACAACTGTCAAAAAATGCGGTCCTAGATGTGTTATTCGACTAAGTACTTATGGGATGGGCACGCCACTTTGCATGTAAGTCAATAATACCTAGGTTGAGATGTGTGCAAAGTATTGTGATGATCGCATATGCATTGCATTGTCGATTAAGCATAAATCAACGTTTTTGCCTTAGTGTCATAGACAACAACTAATAAAAAACATGGTCCTAGGTATGATATTCTAAAAAGTACTTATTGAATGCGCGTTCCACTTTGCATGGAATACCATACCATTGCTTTTGAGGCACGTGCAAAGTATTGTGCCCATCGGATATGCTTTACATGGTAGATTGAGTATCAAATACTGTTTTTGGCCTTGGTGTCATGTACAACTGTCAAAAAACACGATCGTAGGTGTATTTTTAAAACCAGTACTTATCGGATGGGGATGCCACTTTGCACACAAGTCAATACTACCTAGGTTGAGGAATGTGCAAAGTCTTGTGTCCATTGGATATGCTTTGCATACTCGATCTCACATTATACACCATTTTGTTCCTAGTGTTATGCACAATCGTCATAAAAATACGTTTGGAGGTGTGTTATCCAAACAAGTACTTATGGGATGGGTGCACCACTTTGTATGCAAGTCAATACAACCTAGGTTGAGGCGTGTACAAATTTTTGTGCCCATCGGAGAAATGTAGATGTGATAATATTAGAAAATTCTCGGTATGTGTATATGTGTGTGTGTGTGGCAAACAATTTTGATACAACAAAGTAAACACCTAGTGCACAAATTATGCACTTCATACCTTGAGTAAATAAGCTTGTTGATGAGGATAAATACGCCCTTGAATAAAAGCACAGTTGTTGTATGACCACAATAGGATCGCTTTGACACCTGTGATTTTGCCCACATGTAAGTTTGCAAATAGTATAAAAAATCATATAATAATATATTAATAGTTTGCAAATGTGTATAGCAAGTGAGTAATGGGAAGTGGAAGTGGGAGTGAGGAGGGAGGAGTGGAATGGGAGAGGGAAGTAATAGGGGTGTATGATAATAAGTATAAAATATAATATAATAATATATTAATAGTTTTCAAATGGCAAGTGAGTAATGGAAAGTGGAAGTGAGAGTGGGGAGGGAAGAATGGAATGGGAGAGGGGAAGGTAATAGGGGAGTAGGATAATAAGGGAGTGAAATGAGTGAGGGGAGTTAATAGGGGATGAAAAAGAGGAGGGTGAGATGGGGAAATATGGGATTTTGGGAAATGGGAGGAGTATGGGACGTGGTGGAAATGTGGGATGGGAGTGGTGGCAATGGGGAAGGAAGAAGAAATGGATGGGGGGAGGGCTAATGGAAGATTGGGATGAGGGGTGGGGGTCCAATGGGAGAGGGGGAGTAATGGGAGCCAATGGGAGAGGGGATAAATGAAAAGCCAATAGGAGAGAGGGGAGGAATGGAAAGCCAATAGGAGAGGAGGAGGAAAACCTAAATTTTCTTATATATAGTCTTCCTTCTTCATTCATTCTCCCCTCATTTCATTCATTGAAGCAAGAAAGCAAGGACTATCAAGAAAGCAAGGAAGGAAGAGCAAGAAGCAAGAAAGAGCAAACTTACAAACTGTTTTTTTTATATATACTTTTCTTTCCATTCATTCATTCTAACTCTCTCCTCATTTCATTGAAGCAACCAAGAGCGGAAGAGAAATGATAAGTGGAGCCTTACTTTTTTCACTTTTTCCAAGTACTTGCATTCTTTTTCATTCGTCTTGTAATTCTTTTTCTTTACTTACAATTCTTTTTCAATTAGTTTCTTGTTAAAGTTTTTGAGTTCTATTTCTTAAAATTCATCTTGTAATTCTTTTTCTTTACTTACAATTCTTTTCAATTAGTTTATTGTTACAGTTTTTGAGGAGGGGGGTCTTTTAGAAGGCATTACAATTCTTTTTAAATTAGTTTCTTATTTGAGTTTTTGAGTTCTATTTTAATTAGTTTTTTATTTATATTTGAGTTTTTAAATTTGAGAAATGAGAGAATAGGGAGGGAGAAAAAGAGAGAGGAGAGAGAAGAGAGGGAAAGAGAGAAATTAAGAGAGAGAAGAGGGGCTCTTGGCAGCTGTGGCCGCCAAAGGGAGAGAGAGAATAGAAATGAGAGAGAGAATGAGAAATGAGAGGAGTAGGGAGGGAGAGAAAGAGAGAGAGGAGAGAGGGAGAGAGAGAGAGAGATTCATAGAGAGAAGAGGGGCTCCTTAAATGAGAGAGAAGAGTAGGGAGGGAAAGAAAGAGAGAAGAGAGAGGGGGAGAGAGATTAAGAGAGAGAAGAGGTCTCCTGGCGGCCGTGGTTGCTTGAGGGAGGGAGAGAGTAGGGAGAGAGAGGGAGAGAGAGAGAAAGAGAGAGAGGGAGAGAGAGAGAAAGAGAGAGAGAGGGAAAGAGAGAGAGGGAGAGAGAGAGAAAGAGAGAGAGGGAGAGAGAGGGAGAGAGAGAGATGTTTATCAGAATGAAACGTGGCGAGAGGAGAGAGGAAAAGAGAGAAATTAAGAGAGAGAAGAGGGGCTCTTCGGGGCCGTGGCCACCAAAGGGAGAGAGAGAATGAGAAATGAGAGAGGAGTAGGGAGGGAGAGAGACAAGAGATTAAGAGAGAGAAGAGGAGGGAGGGAGAGAAAGAGAGAGAGGGAGAGACAGAATGAGAAATGAGAGACAAGAGTAGGGAGGGAGAGAAAGAGAGAGGGAGAGAGACAAGAGATTAAGAGAGAGAAGAGGGGCTCCTTAAATGAGAGAGAAGAGTAGGGAGGGAAAGAAAGAGAGAGCTGAGAGAGGGAGAGAGAGAAGAGAGTCTCCTCGCAGCAATGAGAGAGAAGAGTAGGGAGGGAAAGAAAGAGAGGGAGGGAGAGGGAGAGAGAGAGAGAGAAGAGAAGAGGGAGACTTAGGGAGAGAGAAAGAGAGAGAGGGAGAAAGAGAGAGAGAGAGAAAGAGAGAGAGGGAGAAAGAGGAAATGAAACTTCTTTGCTAGAAGAGTAGGGAGGGAAAGAAAGAGAGGGAGGGAGAGGGAGAGAGAGAGAGAGAAGAGAAGAGGGAGACTTAGGGAGAGAGAAAGAGAGAGAGGGAGAGAGAGAGAGAGAGAGAGAGAGAGAGAGAGAGAGAGAGAGAGAGAGAGAGAGAGAGAGAAAGAGAGAGAGAGAGAGAGTAAGAGAGAGAGGGAGGAATGAAACTTCTGTGCTAGAGGGAGGGAGAGAGTAGGGAGGGAGAGGGAGAGAGAGAGAGAAGAGAGGAGGGAGACTTAGGGAGAGAGAAAGAGAGAGAGGGAGAGAGGGAGAGAGAGAGAGAGAGAGAGAGAGAGAGAGGAGGGAGACTTAGGGAGAGAGAGATAAAGAGAGAGGGAGAGAGAATGAAACTTCTAGCGACCGTGGCCGCCAAGAGAGTGAGGTAGAGAGAGAGAGAGAGAGAGAGAGAGAGAGAGAGAGAGACTTCTTGCAGCCATGGCCGCCAAGGGAGGGAGGGAGGGAGGGAGGAAGGGAGGAAGGCTGAGAGAGATTAAGAGAGAGAATTCAGAGAGAGAGAGAGAGAGACATAGAGAGGGAAAGAATGACAAATCCTAGCGGCCAAGAGGATAGAGGTAGGGAGGTAGAGAGGGTAAGAGAGAGAGAGAGGGAGAGAGAGAGAAGAGGAGAGAGAGAGAGAGGAGAGAGAGAGAGAAATAATTACAAATCCTAGGGAGAGAGAGACAGAGATAAAGAGAGAGAATGAAAAATCTTAGCTACCATGGGAGGGAGAGAAAGAGAGAGTTGAGATAAACTAAGAAAGAGAATGAGTGGGATGAGGATAGAGAGGGAAACACATAAGAGTTGTTAGAGAGAGAGAGAGAGATTAAGAGAGAGAATGAGGTGTCTTGACTATGGCTACAGAGAGATTTAGGAGTCGAGAGAGAGAGAGAGAAAGTAAAGAGAGTTTTATATATTTACATGTTTTATATTATACTTTTAGAAAATTATAAAAGAGTGAATTTATGGTTTGTTTTGAAGGTGAGATAATATTTATATATATATTCATCTTTTAAATTGAAAAATGTTAACTTTTCTTTAGATACTTGTTCTTCATTTATCTCACATGTAGGTTTAGCCTCTACATCAAAACCCCTTCTTTTGCATATTTAAGCCTCTTAAACCCCAGCACATTAAAATGAACACAGAAAAAGAAATTATTTATTGCTTTTCTTCGCTTCGACGGTTGGTTTAGCATAGTTTAGCATAGATTAGATTGCCTTAGAGGAGAGACAATTCTCCAAGTTGCCAATCGAAGCCATGCTCAAATTTTTCTAACTAGTTTCTAATCGTTGTCAGTCCCTTCGCTCACATGCGGTTTAACACTCATAACATGCTATTAAATAAGACCTTTTACCATTTACCAAGAAGTTTATCAGTGGGCAGATTGCATGAGTAGATATCAGTGGACAGATTACATATATCAGTGGACAGATTACATGTCATGGGACATATTGGAGCTTGATGATTATTGGTTATTTTTATTGCATTTGTATAAATATTTAAGCTCCTTTATTGTCATAAAAACCCTTGTAAAGCCTTCTATGCTATTTTTTACATTTATTGTCATATGAAGTGCTTTGTAATAAACCCGACCATCCTCACCATTCACTATTTAACGAGTATCAGTGGGATGCATAAGTAGATATCATGTGGGCTACATAAGTGGATATTAGTGGAACAGTTTTTAGTAGGTAGATTACATTAGTTGGGTATCAGTGCACAAATATCAATGGATGGACAAATTACATGTCATCACGAAGATTGAAGCTTTATGACTAGAGGGCAAATCAATGGATGGACAGATTACATGTCTTCACGAAGATTGAAGCTTTATCACTAGATGACATTTTATATTATTGTAAAGCTTTATTGGCTAATTTTTTTACATTTGTACAAATATTTAAGCCTTGTAAAGCCTTCTAGGCTATTTCCCACATTTATTGCCATATGAAGCCTTGTAAAGCCTTTTGGGCTATTTCCCACATTTATTGTATCAAGGGTTGTATATTGTACTTTACTTGTATGTATCTAAATTCTTCATTATCTTTTCTTGTAGGATTATGGAGCATCCAACTAATGTGGTGGCCATCCTAAATGACTCTGAGATCAGAGAATGGGTTTCTGATGTCACTTTGAATTTCAAAGGAAAGGAATATAGCCCCAATGGCTTTTGTAAGTGGACTCGATATCACATGGGCAGAAGAGCTTGGTTTCTTCATCAAAAGGAAAAGAGACTCTTTCTACTTATGTCAAAAAGGGAGTTCAATGGTGTTGAAGATCCATGGGATGCTACTTTCTTCAAAAAAGATATGACTTCAAGCCTTGTGGTAGGCATAATGATAGAGCCAAAAGAGACCTTTGTGGATATTTTTACAAAGAGTTCAGATCCTGAAGTTGGCGGTATTCATTTTGTTGTGTCAAGGAGAGACTCAAAGACCTTTGTGATGCCTCCTCCTCAACCATCAAAGTTTCCAGAGCTGCAAAGTGCATTGGAGACTCTTTCATATACTTGGGAGCAATTTCCTAGTGTGGTGGCAAAAAGGATGCATGCAAAGATAATGTTTGAGTACTTTTAGGATGCACAATATGCTTCTCATATTCAAGGATCTTCATATGAAAGAGATCAAAAAGCTCAGACTTCGATGCAGGGACAAGAAGAACATGCACACTGTCACAAACATGTAGAACATGAGCGCAAACTTCTAGAGCAAGAAATGGTGGATGTAACTAAGGATGATGAAACACAAGCCTTGAGTGCACGGGAATTAAAAAGAATTGAAGAAGATCAAGGTCGATCCACTGCAGTTATGCTAGAAGCTCTTGCTAGCAAACCACGATGTGAAATGCAAAAGGCTAGTACTGCAAGAGCCACGGTTCCAAGTAGTAAAAAAAGACATCATCCCATTGTAGAGAGAGATAATGTGGATTAAAAACGGTTAAAAGAAGAGAAAGATGAAGACTCAGAACCTGAGGCTGAAGATGATCAGGATGAACTCACATCAATCAAAAATCTTAATCTGCGTCTTAATGAAGCAGTTACAGATGATGATGTGGGATATATCTAGGGTCAAAGGATGTGGTTTGTGAATGCCAAAGATGTGGAAGCTGCAGCTCTCTTTACTAATAGCCGAAGCCTTGATATATCCTATGCAATGCAAATATACGAGGCTTTGAGAGATGGTAAGAAACCTGTGGCAAGCAATGTGGTCTTGCGCCCAATAATGTTTTGTCCAACCAAAAATAGTTTTTTGGATCAAATAACATTTATAGGGCCCACACATTTTGAGGAAACCTTCAGTCGATTCTTTAAAGACACTCTTAAAAATATTCCACATGAACAAGGCGAAGAGGCACAAGGTGAGAATATGCTAAAGGAAGCAAAGAAGGAATTCCTCCGTCATTGCAGATTCTAGCCCATTGATGGTCAACATTGGGCTTATGCTTGTAATCAGATCACAAGGGAAGCAAAGGAGGTCAAAAGAATCACTCCAGAACAATTTGCAAAGATAAGTTCATTCCATTATTATCCTGCAACAATCTGTATATTCAAGCATGAGATCAAGTATTTGATTGAGTCTGAAAGACTTAATCATTATGTCCATGTAAAGTGTAAGATATCCTCAACATCAGAGGTCTTACAGAAGGCAAGGGTTATATGGACAACATTTGGTTCTCCAAATCCTGATTTGAAGCGAAAGGTCACAAAAGTAGACGCCGACACACTCACGAACTTCTATACTTCTTTGAGTGCAGTTGTGCCTAGGGGAACTCAAGAGCGAGAAGAAAGTATGACAAGCCTCAAGGTGGTGAGGGACAGATATGCCAACTACACTTCTATCGTATTTCGTCCTGTTGAAGTGTTCAATGAGATGCTTGAAACGTGCATTGCTTGTGAGCGTGGACAGTTGACCTATGAAGCTCCTTTGTTTATCTCTGGAAAGTCAAAGGTAATGGATAAGAAGAGTTGACAGCAAGGATGTGGAGGCCTATAAAGTACTTATCTGACAAGTATGCATCCATGGCAACACAAAAAATTTTAAAGAAAGAATGGTTTTTTGGAAAAAAAGACAAAGACCGCTGCATGGAAGAATGCATCAATGTACAGGTGAGGCGTGATGCAGTGCATAGTGCCATTAAGTATTTGCTGTCAGAGAAACAAATTCCACTTACTCATTGTAACATTGACTATAATGTGGTGAAGCATATAGCTTCTTTGTCAACACCCAAGGTAAAGCTATGGGCAAACAGGTGGATTAAAAAGGATGAAGATGGGTCAGAAATAGTAACCTCTTATATGAGAAAAGAAATCCCACAACAGGTGGTTGCATATGTGGAAAGATTAATCAGCGAGATAAGGATGTCGACAGATATGCACCAAAGCTTTCGATTCAATGTAGAGGTTACGGCAGAGTCTGGAAAGCTTGTGAACTTCAGGGGAGTCTCAGAAGATGACTTCTTCAAGAATGAGTCAGCATGGGATAAGCCACAACTATTCTTTATCAATGAAGTTTCTAGTGATGATATCCATAACTTCATTGATAGAATAGTATATACCACCATTAGCAAAGTGGCAATTTGCAACATTGTCATTTTTGTTGATAAAAAAGACAAAGAAGCCATGCAGGTTACTCTAGAGCGAGCATATTCATCAGATTTGAAGATCTTTAGTGGTGTTTATGCAGCAAAGAGAGGCAAGAGAGAATGTGGCATAGCGATTCAATCTCTTGAATCATTCTTTTTGTGTATGCGGAGTCCCAACCCTAATCACTCCTTACAAAAGTACATAAGAGGGAATTCAAATAATTTGAGATTGATGCTAGAAGAGCAAGATATTCCTAGGTCCATACATTATCAAAAAAACAACTATGGAAGTCCTGCAAAAAGTGGGAGTCTCTTGCTTACCATGATGGAGAATTTGCTACCGGCAGGTTGGGAGGTCACCTTGTGCAGGATAGGATATTTATTTGAGGATCTCCTCAGAAAAGGCAACTCCACAAATATTATTGAAAATAAGCATTTCATGGCTTATTTTCAGCTTCAAGCAGATCTAACCATAGGCTACGAAAAAGAGATAGACCACAAGGACATCGATGACATGGATGATTACCTTGAAGATCATAATGTCCCAGTTGATGATGATGAAAAGATGGACTTACATGACCCGTTCAAAGAGAGGTTGGTGGATGAAGACAAACATGATGATGCCCTCTTTGATAATTATGGCTCACAGGGTTATGAAAAAAGGCCACTACGACAATACTTAGCAGTATGAACTCTCTATTTCTCAACTAAATACAATTTTTTAAATAAGATTTAAATTTAAAGATAATGAATTTAATCTCTCATATTTGTTTACAGGCAATAGAGGGAGAAGAAATGGATGAAGTCAATAGGGAGGCACTCCCTTCTACTTCAACAATGCAACCACCTCTAAATTTGATTGAAGAATCCCATGAGCACAAGAGCTTTAAAGACACCATGGAAAAGTAGAATGACCCCAAACATAGAATACAAGCTATGATAGAGACCCATTTTACAAATTTAGCTGCATTGGATAAAATGGAGAGCTCATTTGAAGTTAGGATCGTTTTGAAACGAGAACCTCAGTATTTGAGCTTTGGTAGAGAGGAGGTTTCAATCCTCTCCAATCTTTTAAAAGAGGTTAATGACAATGTTATCTTGGCCATTCTCAGGTAACGTTTGTTTATTTGTTGCTACTTCAATGAGCTAACATTTGTTTATTTATTCACAGTGTAGTTATATATCAGTTTCCTAGTGCAGAATGCAAATCAATTCTATGAGCTAACGTTTGTTTATTTCTTGGTGCAGTGTAGTTATTTCTTAGCTTCCTAGTGCAGTGCAGCATCGTGTCTACATGCTTGATGCTCTCCTTTCTTCTATTCTTAGCTCTCCTCAAAAGACTATAGAAGATGTTTGTACTTGGTTAAGCCCTTTGAATTTAGATGGGGTGCGAGTCATCTTAATGCCTTATCATGAGGCGTAAGTATCAACTCTAACCTTATTTTTACTATTTCTTTGGCAAGTTTGTGTAAAACAATAATCATTTTTATTCTGGTCATGTAGCTCACATTCGAGTCTGATCGTCTCTGGGACCTTGAACTCAACCGTTTGTGGTTTGTGAATTCAATGGAAGGCTATCATGCCAAGTCCCCAAGGTAATTATTCTCTTAATATTTTTGATACTTTCTTATTTTGTATCTTATGATCATGACATATTGATATATATAATATGTCATGATGGACAGTGCTGCATATCGGCTAGTATTTACTGTCAGAACAACCACGGAGCAACAAGATCAAGTAGAATTCAAAAGACGTCTGCCAGTGGAGCAAAAAGATGGGCACAGCTGTGGGTGGAGAGTTGCCTACAATTGCATGTTGTTTCTTAGAGAGATTTTTGATTTGGAGTTACCAGTCAAAATGGAATCATATACAGAAGCCGATCTGCTAGCATTTCAGGCTGAGAGTATTCAGCGTCTAATTACTACCATTGGGAAACATTGGGAAACAACCTGAAAATATGACTACATTGCAGCATGTATAAAACCTTATCTTTATACTTGTATGCTTGTTCAAGCCTTTAATTGGGATGTGTAAATCTCATAACTTTTTTATATTTTCCTCCAAGAGGAGAAGAGACCGAGTCTAATGAAAGCATGCTATCTTTATACTTCTATGATTATTTAAACCTTTATTTTTATTTGGGATGTGTAAATCTCATAACTTTTTAAAATTTTCCTCCAAGAGGAGGAGAGACTCACTCTAATGAAAGCATGTATGAAACCTTACGTTTTAAATTTTTGCTCCAAGCGGAGGAGAGACTCACTCTAATGAAAGCATGTATGAAACCTTATCTGCTTGTTTAAGCCTTTATTTGGGATGTGTACATCGCATAACTTTTTTATATTTTTATAGCAGAAGGAGGATGTAGAAGACATAGCAAGTGAAGAAGAATACAATGTAGACTACTCTCTCAATAAGATGAGTCATGAAAATATGAATCTATTGGAGCAGATTGGAAGTTCATTCACTGCTATGTTGTTAATTCGACAACCACCTCATTTTTTTGAATTTGGTGAAGAAGAGATTTCAATCCTCTTGAATCCTAAGAAAGAGGTTAATGTCAAAGTCATTACAACCATACTCAGGTTTGATGCAGCCTTTTCCTTGGCTTTATACTTTGCTTATTTTGATTAAACCCAAGAAGCTAATACTTTTTTTTTAAATATAGTAATGTTATAGCAAATTTTTTGCAAAATATACAAAGCGTTTCATATATGCTCGATCCTCGTGTTTCGAAAGTGCTTAGCAACAAAGAAGAAACCATAGAGGATGTTTGCAAGTGGTTGAAGCACGTTCCTATGAATGACGCACGAGTTATTTTTACAGCATATTATGAGAAGTAAGCATCAAACCCTACTTGTTTTTTCTATTGCATTGCTAGAATTGTCTCAAACACAGTACTTATTCTTTATTGATAATGCAGCTCACATTGGAGTCTGGTAGTCGTGGACATCCTTGCGAAGAAGTGCTTCTTTGCCAACTCAATGACATCCGTCCATGGCACTGTGTTAGAGTAAGTATAAACTACACTTGTTGTCACTTCTTGACATGTAGATTGATATGCAATGCACATATTCACTATTGTTATATGTTTTGATGTGCAGATCAGCTCGAAAGTTAGTAGGTGCTATCGACACAGTAATGTAGCAATGTGACTTGGCACAACAAATAGAGTATATAACATGTCAGGTATCACATCAAGAGAATAGCCACATCTATAATTGTGGATGGAGGGTGGGCTACAATTGCTTTTTGGTACTTGGTCAAATTTTTGAGATACAAAATGACACCACACTGTCAACATATACGGATTTGCATCTCTATGCATTTATAACATGTACCATTCGAGCAATCATTAAGGGCGACATTATGGACCCTCCCACAAGGCAAATAGATAATGGCTCAGAGGAGTGCGAAATGAATGCCATCAAAGAGTCAAAGGGGATAGAAGACGTCAACTCTATAAACATGGCTTCATTGGAAGAATTGGGAAGCTCTTTTAATGTAAGGGTTATATCTAGTAGTAAAGCTAGCCGATGGAGGAACCGCTAGACCTATGGGAGTACTGACTAGCATAAACATTAAGGTGTTTCGATTCACATGCCCTGTCAGGTTCATGGTCATGGACTTCACACGACAGCCCTGATATGAAGCTCTTAATCATAGTTTCAAATAAGATGCTTGTACCAATATTTTATATCTTTCTTTATATTATTCAAACTAAAAGTATTTTAAATGATTTTGACTGGCGTAATGATAATATCTACTTACAGCACAAGGAGCAAACCATGAGAGTGGACCTGCATTCCTAGAAGGCCCACCCATTGTTAGGACACCTCTTTGCTACAGAGTCTGACACCACTTCCCAAACCACCTCTGTGAAGCTATTCCAACCCTATGACAAGGGAGAGGATGAGAAGGACTTCTAGTATAAACCCCTCCCTGAGCCAATAGATCACCACCCCAGAGCTAGATGGTCTGACCTTGGTGGTTCCCCTAAGGATGTTCAATATTCTCAAACCACAAGAGGTAAGCAAGGGAATAATAAAAGTAAAATTAGACCTTCACTGGCTGACCTATGTAGGCACCACGACCCCACCCACCACGAGTTCTCCTCTAATTGGGGAAACAGGGTGAGTAAGGTAACCACCCCCATGGGCTCTATAAGTACAAGGGAAGAGCCCCCTTCAGGTCCCAAATCCCCTACATCCCAAGGCAAGGCAAAGGCCGAAAAGTCCACTTCCTTAGCAGAAATGAGAAAGAGATCGAGGATAAAGAAGACCTACGGTAGGTGCCAGCCCACTACGAGGCCTCTACTATTCAAGATCACAAGATCTTATACCAATGGGCCAAAAGAACCCGAGAGGACAGGTGTTCTCAAGGATATGATGGATCGGCCCCAGTCAAGAAAGTAAACTTAGCACCGGAAGCCCAGGATCCACACTTTGTATTTGTCACTGATGACCTCACTCCTAGTGAGGAGAATGCCTTAATAACTCTCCTACGGGAATTTAAGGGTTGCATGGTGTGGAAGTACAGAGACATGAAAGGAGTACCGACCATAGTAATGCAGCATACAATCCTAATGATGGATGGTGCTCAGCTAGTACGGCAACACCCCTATCCTATGAATCCTAAATAGGCACTCATAGTGAGGGAAGAAATTTATAAACTCATAGATTCACTTGGCCTCAATCACAACCACCTCTATAAATTGATTACTAGTTTTACCTAATGAATTTGATATCCATCGTGTGGATAAAATTCCATCTTCAATAGTGGGATGATTCTTCAATTGTTGCAAATAATAGTCTCCCTTGCCAAATGTAGTTGCTCCAACACTCTCCCACTAAAGCTAGAAGTCGATCCTTGAGCTATTTTGAAGCAAAAACTGAAGTTGGAATCCTTGTTGAAAATTATGGATACCAAAATTCACGGCCAGAACCAGTTCATTTTTCACTATAGTTGGATTTTCTAACAATCCCATGGGTAAGTAGAAGCAACAAAGCAACTATAGGAGTGGGGTAGCAGATCCTATGGGCTGGAAATTGCCCAAGAAAACTAGTAACTTTGGGGAGAAGGAGTTTCCACGGGTAGCCAACAAGGCCTCTAAAAAAGGCAATTCACCAACAGTCGCAATGCCACAAGAGTTGATAGCTTGTGAAGCAACTTGATCTCCTAGCTAGAAAAAAATGTGCGATGTTGATGCCGCTCTAAATAGAGAAATGGTATCACTGCTATAGTAGAAAAAACCCAAATAATTGTCATCCATTTTGCTAAGCAAAGCTCCCTTAGAAGAAAAGCAATGCAGCAAGTAGGAATACTCCTACACTAAAAAGTGGGCACCCAATTATGGGTATAGCTTGTTGTAGTAGCAAGAGGAGAATTTGAGAATGGCAATGCTTCAGCTAGATATGGCTGTGTTGTAAGAAGGTGATGTGTGTAGTGTCTTCAATCATCACAAATGAGCTGATTTCCCACCAATAAGATTGATGACTACCTACAGCACCAATAGCAAAACCATGCTCTTTAGAAAGAACCACCTATTACAAGCTCAATCTAGCTACAAAAAATGATCTTACAACGATTTCTAGTAGTAGTCTCTAGCTTGTGGAGGTCATTGCCTAGCCAAAGAATAGCCATAGGCTGACTCTAACAAGCTATGGAGTGGAAAATGAGGGGCTGAAACAGGCCCCAAGAACATGGTACCAATGGATAGACAAATTCTTTCATAAATTTAACTTCAAAAGATGTGCCTCAGATGATAACTTGTATGTGTACAGGAAAGGTGGAAAAACTGCTATTATTGTTCTATATGTGGATGATCTCCTTATTACAGGTGACTATGAAGACATGATCCAGCAGACTAGAAAGGCATTGAGCACGGAGTTTGAGATGACAGACTTAGGCTTGCTGCACTATTGTTTAGGGATTGAAGTCTGGCAAGAGCCAGGCAAGATCTTCATCTCTCAGCAAAAATATGCAAGGGAGATCTTGAAGGCATTTGGTATGTTCGAGTGCAAGGAGATAGTTACACCTATGGAGGTAAATGCGAGGTTGTCTATGGAGGATGCCTCGCTACCAACAGACATTGGGAGGTACAGGAAGTTGGTCGGTAGTCTCATCTATGTGTGCAACACCAGACCGGACATCAATTTTGCTGTTGGCATTTTGAGCAAGTTCTCCAATAAACCCTGGGAGAATCATTGGAATGTAGGGATGCAGGTGCTTAGGTATGTGAAGGGCACTCTTGATTATGGCATCACCTATGGTACGGGCACTTCCTTGGCTGGTCATTGTGACTCACATTGGGCTAGAGATGCTGATTCTAAGAAATCAGTTTCTGGATATTGTTTCTCTTTAGGTTCAGGTATCTTCTCTTGGATCAGTAAGAAACAACCAACATTGGCATTGTCTTCTACCAAGGCTTAGTAGAAGGCAACATGTTTTGCTACATGTGAAGCAGTGTGGCTGAGGAGGATCTTAAAGCACATGGGAGTGCAAGAGGATGAGGCAACTGTGTTGAGGTGCGACAATCAAAGTTGCATGGCCATTGCTAAAAATCCAGTATTTCATGCGTGCATAAAACATATAGAGATTCAATATCACTATGTGCATGATTTGATCAAGGATGGGATAGTGGAATTGGTCTGCTATCCAATAGAGCAAAATGGAGCAGATATCTTCACTAAGGCACTCAGGAAGGATCAGCTTCAGGGTCATCTTCAAAGACTCGGCATTGGGTCGTGAAGGTAGTTCACCTACGGGTGGACATTGAGGGGGGGTGTTAGATATGCTCAATGCCCCACCCTCCTGGTAACCATCAGTGGTCCAAGATGCTCAAGTTGTAAGGCCCCCATATGAGGAGAAGCCATGTGTGAGCCTGGGACACTGGATGGATCCTGACTTGCATGTCAGATGAGGTCTATCAATGAGACTATTGATGGTAGAAAGGTGATTGTGTGGGAGTCCCTTCTTCTTGCTAGGGCTTGGGGGCTAGCAGCGCTTCTGGTGGGGGTTCGAGGGCGGGAGCCCCCGAGGTGATAGTATAAGAAATATTTCGTGAATATTCCATGGATGACTAGTTGGTTCCATTGACTAGGTTGACTGGTCGGCTTCACCGACTAGGTCAACTAGTCGACTCCACTGACTACGTTGATCTGACTACACCCTCATAGCTATAAAGAGGTGACCTCCCCAGTCCATTGTATCAGATCAGTTTAGATTAGATTAGATCTTCTAGCTAGTAGCTCTTCACCTAGTATCTATCTAGATCACCATCTAAGCTCCACTGTGGGAGCATACGGGTGGATGGAGCCATCATTTGTACTACATCAATATTGAAGGAAAGTTTGTTCCTCTCTAGTTTGCTGTGTACTCTATATTCTTTGTTCAATTTCTGTTCCACTGCACCATGTAATTTAACATGCATTTGATGGTAGGAGCACACCACTACATATTTTTCTTGACGCTTACATGCTTGTTGCATGATTAAAAAGCAAGGAAATATGCATGTCTCACAAAGTAAGATGTTATATGAATCACATGAAACTTTGTGAGTTCATGGATCTTACTCACATTAAGGCCTCTAAAAGGTATCATACCAAGTAGTTATATACACTTGTTGGTAAAAGCACACCCCACACATATTTTTGTTGACACTTATGCATAATGCATGATAAAAAAACATGGAAATATGCATGTCTTACCACATAAATGATATACAAATCAGATCAAGTTCTCTAAGATAGTTTATCTTCTTCACATTAAAGACTCTACAAAGTATCATACCCATTAGATGCAAACGCTTGATGGTAGAAGCACACCGGTGCATATTTTCTAGACATGTAGGCATGGCACATGATTAAAAGGACACTGAAATGTGTATATTTTGTCAAGAAAATGAAACAATAATCATATAAAAAATTTTGAGCACATATATCGTACTCACTTCAAAGCCTTCAAAAAGCATCATACCAAGAAGACACATACGCATAATGGTAGGAGCACACCAATACATTTTTTTAATAACACTTAAGCATGGTGCATGATTATAAAAACAAGACAAGAAGCATGTAAATGATATAAAAATCACATAAAATTTTGTGAATGCATGGATATAAAGTATCTTGTGCATCAAACACATGCACTTGATGCTAGAAGCACACAATGCATACTTTCTTGACATGTACGCATGATGCATGAATAAAAATCACAAAATACACATTTTTGCCACAAAAATGAAATAAAAATCATATCAACCTTAAAGATCACATGGATATTACTTGAATTAAGGACATTGCACAGTATCATACCCACCATTGGACATATACTCAAGATGGTAGAAGCACATGGATGCATTCTTTTAAAAACACTCAGGCATGGTGCATGATAAAAATCAAGAAAATATGCCTATCTTACCAAGAAAATGATCTCCAAATCGCATAAAAATTTGTGGGCACATGGATCTTACTAATATTAAGGCTTTGTTAAAGTCGCAAACTCATCAGACACATACACTTATGGTATTCTAAACTAAACATGTAAATTCTAAATATTAAGAAATGTTAAAAAATTAAACAGCATTGAATGGTTATTATAGTTTGACTCAATTGAGTGGTCCTTATAATTTAAGCTGAATTTAATCAATCAAGCCACCTAATTAGAATTTGGGGTGAGTTGATTTAATCAAGAAATTTTGATGGGTGGTCTTAATCATGCCATATAATTATAGCAGAGGTGATTTTTGGAGAACGAGTCATGAAAAACGACAACAAGTCATGAGTTGTCGTTTGCAATAGGCTATTTTGATTTTTCATTAGTCTTAAATATTGATCAATTTTACAATCCTTTGGAGACATTAATGAGAACTATTTTCATAACTTTTACAAAAGGAGCATAGTTTCAAACTTCTTTTGAAAAATGTACATATTGCTAATTGAAAGATGGAAAAGTTCTGTTGATGAAAGTTTTACGTGACGAATTTTTTTTCCCAATAGTTTTGTTCATTGAGAAATTGAAATTCATATATTTTCGTATGAAAATTTTATTCTATTGACAAAACTTTTATTTTTTTTAGACAAAAAATTCATTATGTTGTCCATCATATACTTGAGAACAACCATCCTCCTGGGTTCTTTTGGCCTGTTGGTATAAGATCTTGTGATCCTGAATAGTATAGGCCTTGTAGTGGGCTGGCACCTATTATAGGTCTTCTTTATCCTCAATCTTCTTATCATTTTCTGCCAAGGCAGTGGACTTTTTGGAATTTGCCTTGCCTTTGGATGCAGGGGATTTGGGACCTTCCCTTGCACTTATAGAGTCGATGGAGGTGGTTACATTACTCACCCTATTTCCCTAGTTAGAGGAGAACTCGCGGTGGGTGGTCATGGCACCTACATAGGTCAGCCAGTGGAGATCTAAATTTACCCTTATTGTTCCCTTTCTTACCTTCCGAGGTTTGAGCATATTTAACATCCTTAGGGGAGCCACCAGGGTCAACCCTTGAGCTCTGGGGTGGTGATCTAAAACCCTACTCTTTCTGGGACATCTATGTTGGCTAAGATGTGCATCTAGTTTTTTGAGAATTCTTGCTCGAGGAGAGGTGCATACCAAAAGTCATCAAACTACTTCTTATCCTCTCCCTTGTCATAGGGTCGGAATAGCTTCACAGAGGTGGTTTGAGTGGTGGTGTCGGACTCTTCAACAAAGAGGTGTGCTGATAATGGGTGGGCCTTGTAGGTATGCAGGTCCACTCTCATGGTTTGCTCCTCGTGCTGCAAGTAGATATATTATCATTACACCAGTCATGCACAAGTCCAGATATTTGCAAGAAGGGTCTACCTAGGATAGCTTCATATCTAGGCTGCCGAGTGAAGTACATGACCATGAACCTGACAGGGTACATGAATCCATCACTGCTACTATCAGTGGAAACCTTGGCATCCACGCCTTGAAGCTCAACATGCTTCTTCTCCTTCTTCCTGTCATTCTTAACCTTGCTCTTCTTCTTGTATTTTCTCAGCCATTTCCAGCAATACTTTTTCATGTGGCCATACTTTCCACAATAGAAACATCTAACACAAGTCCGAGAGCTAGACTTGCTCCTGGAATTCCCCCTTGAACATGACCTGTTTCTACCAATTGATCGACCTTTGGAGTGCATATCAAGGCTGTATTTCAGCCCATCAGGCTGTAACATAACACTATCATGGTCATACATCCGGCATATACGAGTATAGAACTCATATGCATGGCAGTCTACACTCTGTATACCATCATGTACCTGCAAGTAGACTGACTTCGAGAGTGATGACTGAATGATAGAGCATGCTTGCTCATCCATGTCATCCCAATCACTCTGTTTAATGCTATTAGGCTTGACACCTTTGCATTGAATGGGCTTATGCTGCCTCTTCTGCACTAACACATCATAAATCTGCTCTTTCTAATACTGAAAGTTTGATCCATCCAACCTCTCAATATCAAAGAGGGCACTACCAGCTGTAGATGCCATATCTGTGGCACAATAGGTCACAACCAAAGAGCAGTATAGTGCAATAGGCAACCCAAATGACCAAAAAATATAGTGTTGTCCAGACCAATCAGGTCTCCAAATAAAATGGCTGATCCAATGCTCAAAAGCACTCAGCCATAAAGAGGCATAAACAAAGATGTATGCAGCCTAGTAACCTGCCAATGCCTAGCAATCCAAGTAAGAAATGCACTGAACCAAATGAGCAATGCCTACTCAACCAATGGCAATAGGAGCCCAGCTCAACTATCCATAAACATCAGTGCGGCATCCACCAATGCAAATCCATAATGCATCGAAATGGCATTTACTGCAACACCAATGCATCACCTCAAGTGTGCAATCCTTTGGCAACAAAATCAAGCATTCACCACTTGCCAAATGTGCCAAAGTGATTTGCCAAAATGCCAATAATGCCCTTGGACTGAAGTGAGATTCCAATCACTTTCTGTAATTTACTGTGAGTTCCCAATTCAGTGTTGTGCAAGAGAAATTCCTACAACAATACCTCACAGCCACTTTGGGCAAAATAACATGCTGTCCCTGTTTTTGAACAGCGATATCTTTTCACTGAAAGACTGGATGCCAAAGCTGTAAACAGCAAAGTTGTAGCTGGTAGAAAGATCTACAACTTATCAGTTGACCTCAAGAGCCAAATCCTTGTGGATTCTCAGATATTCTCACCTGAAAAACAGCTTCCTGCACATTGGTCACAAATAGACAGTAGACTGCAACTTTTTGTGGTTTTGCAGAGGCTGTAACTCCTGCAGCTTATATCGGATCAACTTGCTCCCAAAAGAAAAGTTGTAGTATGTTCTGTGAACTACAACTTTTCAGTTCGGTACAAAGTGCAATTCCACACCAAGAAAGAGATATTCAGTCCTGAAAATGACTGTTCTGTCATTAAAAAAAAACAGCAGCAACTATTCAATGACCTGTCAGTCAAGAATATCAATCATTTTCTCGTGGACTTCAAAGCATAACCAGATATTGAACATCCAATTTCTGAGCAAAATACTCGCATATACTGTGGCATCCAATGCATAAACCACTTTCTGGAAATTGCATACCAGAGAATAAAAAATGCCTTTCAAGAGTCCCCAAAATGCATTTACTGCATGTATATGGCCTCATTATATTGGCATTCAAGTGAACATCAAATTGTATGCATTTGCCACTCACTTATGCATCCAAAATGCATCACCAATGGCATATACCAAGTGACATTTACTGCATCATTTTGCCAAAATGCATCAACTTGCCAAAGTGTATCAACATGTATGCATTTGCCAATATACACTCTGCAAAATGGCTGTCTGCACACTGATCACGAACTGTCCCTATTTTGGACAGTAAATAACTCTGTACTGTAAACTCGGATGATCGAGCTGTCAACAGAGAAAACGTAGCCCTTTCAAAGTTCTCCGACTCCTCTGTTGGGCACCGAGCCTAAATCCTTATGGATTTGCAAATACTTGATGTCGAAAATGGCATTCTGCTCACTTTTACTGTCTGAAATACTGTCAGATTTCCAGACTAAAAACAAAGAACTCACTCTTTTTCTCCAAAGTGGATGTTGTTGCTATCACTGGGCTGCTCTTCCTTTGCTCACAGGAAGGAGAAGGGTATGGAGAGAAAGAGACTCCTATCTACTCCATCTAAGAGCTCGTAGTGGCATCTACAAAGAGCTTCCCTACAGCCCTCTCCAAACAACGCTCTCCAATGAAGGCTCAGCCTCAAGAGTGCATCGCTCAAAGCTCCAGCCTTAGCAGCAGCAGCAAGCCTAAACGGTGCTTTTACGACCGAGCTCCAAGACACAAGCTGCCTCTAAGACTCATACGACAGCTTCCAACGATATCCACTCGTGAGTTGCGAAACACCAATGTCAACGATCTCCAGCAAGTATCTACGAAGCAATGCCTCCAACAAGCACACAACGGCCAGCCACTTGCTGCAAAGGATGCATCAACAGCCAACGATAGGCTCCCACGAGACAACGTCAAGACCAACGGACAGCGGTCTCCTTCCAACGCTAGGTTGCTAGAGCACTGGAGAGTTGGAAGATAACCCAAAGTGATTCTTGCAGCTGCATTGTAGGGCCAACAGATTTGGATGATGTCTACCCAAAATCTCTCCGTGAATGAGAGAATCAAGCTCTCCAAAGCTCCTGGTAGATCTCTCGAAGCAGTGCCCGTTCTCCTCTCACCGAGCTCCTCGTAGATCGAACGCCATGGGCTCTGATACCAGTTGTGGGAGAGGAGAGCACACACAAAGGGATAGGAGACACCAAAAGCGGTGGAGCAAAAGCTACTCCAGCTTATTCCTCTATCATATATATGAGTATACATGGGCACTGTACAAATGGGTGGGCACACTGCCCTTTACCCCAACAGTATGCAAGTATCACAAAAAGGAAAAGAAAAAGTAGATCAGCCCATGGTTGATGTGAATGCAGGTCACTCTTATGTGGATGGTGAATCCAATGGCTCAGAACAGAGGCTTGATGATGAGTTGGGTATTCCTTCTGTTGTTACACCTGGAGTAAGGAAGACAAGGGATTCTTTGAGAGCACTTGATAGTGAGGCTATTTTGCACAAGTCTACCAGAGCTAGATATTGTGTGGATAGGCTGAAATATGATGGATTTACAGCCATTCACTATGCCTATATGGTCAAAGTGATACATGAACCAGAACGCACTTCTTTTGAGCAAGCCATGGGAAAAGAAAAATGGGAGAAAGCCATGGATGAAGAAATGGATGCCTTGGAAGCAAATTGTACACGGGAATTGGTGCCTTTGCCTAAAGACAAGAATGCAATTGGCTGCAAGTGGGTTTATAAGGTGAAGCAGAATGTAGATGGTTTTGTGAATAGATACAAGGCAAGATTAGTTATCAAGGGGTATGCATAGACATATGGCATTGATTATGAAGAAACATTCAATCCGGTTGCAAGGATGGCAACCGTAAGAGCAATCATTGCTATGGTTGCATCAAAGGGATGGTCTTTACATCATATGGATGTAAAGAATGCTTTCTTGCATGGTGATTTGCAAGAAGATTTCTATATGGAGCAGCCACCAGGTTATGTTCATGCTGTTCACTACACAAAGTAGTGTAGAGATGCATGATGTAGTCAAGTCAGAGACTGCGTTGTGTGAGGTAGGGTAGATCTATCATGTGTTGATGTTCCCAATTAACTTAGAATGAAAAAATACTTGACTAACTTTAACCGAAAACAATACAATTTCAAAGAACCACATAAGTGCTGATTGCATGTTGTTCCAACCATCGGGATGGGTTAGTAAAATAACAATATACTGCAAAATATATTGCTATTAATTTTTGCTCAACCATGCCACTGGGCTGGACAACAACTAATGTCCATTCAACCATGTTGGTTTAGGAAAATCACATAACTGGTGATTGAGTAGAGCCAGCCTATGCTTGCATGATGTTCCAACCACCAGGCTGGTTTAGGGCAATCACATTTAGTCCAAGCTTGGTTTAAGAAATGAAATAAGTAAGCTATCCCAAAGCTCAATCACAAACAACCACCAAGCCCGTTTAGGCACCATTGACTTGTGTTGCATCTAGTATGTGTATGATGCGCTCCTCAAACACCTTGCGTTGCATTTGCTTCATACAAATGTTCTTTCTATTTGGAGAAACTCTCGTATTTTCATGCCAAAACATCTTCACTGTAGTAATGACTTCCACACTTAGGCTATCTCTCCTTTTCTTGCTTTCTATTGAAGCCCACAGACTTCTTGGATCGGGATGATCGTGCATTGCTTCTACTCTACACGTTCAACCACTAGAGCCACGTTGGTCCTTCTAATTGACAACATCTTTGACATTGTGTGCCCAAGCCATTTCTCCTTTGTTTCAAGGGACACCAACATGGCAAATGTTGGCATCTTTGCAGGTATTTGATCTAAGCTGTGCACCCCTTTCACTTTCTGTAGGCCATTTCTTAGGTTAGAGAGCATCACCTCTTGGGAGTGCATCTCTTGAGGTGTTAGTAGGGTTGTTACTCTTTACGAACTTTAGGGTGCAAGGTAAAGCTTGTGAATACTGGAGATTGGTATTACTTGAATGGCCTGATGTGGCTGCCTCTAATGCTCTCACCAATCATGACACCACAACTCTCATTCTTCACTCCAATGGCAATGATTGAATGCGTGCATCTACAACTGCTTCTTACTGCTACTCTGCAAGGAGTCTTCTTTCTTCTCATTGTTTCTTCCTTTGCAGATGTTGTGAAATTGTCTTTCGTTGCCAATTCCTTGATCCACACTCTACTCCTTGTGCCTTGACCTGCCTTTTCAGCTTTCTTGTCTCACAGCCTCTATCTGCTTCTCTTGCAAGCCATGGCATGTTGCATGTTGCCATTGATGCCATGGCAACAATCAGTCTAGAATAGATCCAGAGAACCTAGTTGGTGAGGCAAGCAAAGAATAGAAGACAACTTACCTGAAAGAAGACAATGGCAAACCAAAGTTTGCGTAAGGGAACATAAAGGTGCATGCGGGTTATAGGGCATTTGCAGGGCGAGGGTAGGTTGCGGGTACTTAATCTTCCAAGATTTGGTGGGCGGAGAGGTGTGAAATTTTAAAATTCATGGGAGTAGCAAATTTTTTGTTGTCAGTTTCCCCCCCTTGGGCGATACACATCAGCAGAATTGGATATCCCAAACAAGTGTAATGTGGCCTAAAATGCTTCAAAACACAAATAGGCCAAAGGGAACGCTATCGAATTTGATGCTGTATATTATTAAATGCAATGAACTTTGGCATGCTTATGAGCCATATAGCAAGCAATTGCGTGGAAAAAGAAACAATTCAAAATTGTATTTTTGGATTTATTAAAATATCTTTTCACATGCACAAATTGCACTTTTTCAACGTCTTCCATTTTAGGGTTAATCTAGATACCAATACTAGCAACTATCAATGTTTTAAGACCACCATGCACTAGTCCCACTAGTCTGGATTCCAAATTTTCAATCCATTTTGGTTTTCAACAAATCAAAAAAAAGTTATGAAAATGGGTATGCATCATTTTAGCACAACATTGGAGGGCCATTAACCCATGCCTAATGTTCTCATTTAGGTGTGTCCTTGGGTTGAGGAGAAGTGCATGTAGTGTACTTTTGAATGATTACTTGGTTGCATGTATGTATAGAACAAAATTTTGATGTTTTTGAATAAATTGCTATATCCTATAGTCTTCAAGATGCATGCTTCACATGCAACATAGCACTTGTAATGCTTTAATGGTCTCGTTCCAAATCCTTATTACATAATTTTTTGCTCTCATGTTCAAGTTTGGAATTCTTGAAGACAAATTTTGCCGAATTTTATTGAGGGTCATGCAAGATACCTATATATAGAAAAGTCCCTGAACCTCACCAAAAATGGCAAACAATGACCCCTGTGGGGGTGACTATTTATAGTTCACTACGCCCTTCGGGTGGTAGCAAGCTAAGG
Organism: Dipteris shenzhenensis; assembly: GCF_047967505.1. NCBI lineage: Eukaryota > Viridiplantae > Streptophyta > Polypodiopsida > Gleicheniales > Dipteridaceae > Dipteris > Dipteris shenzhenensis. The sequence continues at coordinate 26,637,359 of NC_141623.1, forward strand.
GTGTCCACTTTTTGACCACTTTCCATGGCTTGGAAGGGGGGAAAACATCCTCTTTTGCACACAAATTGGGAAATCTGACCTACTTCCCTAAGTATTTAGTTCTCGAAGTCTTAAGACAAAACACCACACATGCCTTTTGCACATAATGGTGTGATCGAATTGCAAATTGGAGTTACTTATAAGAACTTTGTTTGCAGCCAATTTCAGGGTCATAGCGCTTGTCACACTTTTTCACAAAGAGACACTATGATAATAAATTCACAATTTCTCCCTTGTTATACGTCAAATGAAGGTGAAACTTGATAGGAAGTGTGTTCACATATGCTGGAACTTAACTTGATTTTTTGGAATTTTTGGAAGGGTGTATAAATAATAATAATTTTTGAAATTTTATGGACAAAAAAAGGTACATTTTTTTGTATCATAATATTTTTTTAGTATTATGATTAATTGAATAAATCCAATTTGATAGAGGGTTAGTGGACACATAAGGTTATGCGATGGAATTGAAAGATCACAAATTTAATGGTTGGATTTTGAGAGATTCAAGATTAATTTTTAGTTTCACTTGTTTGAGGAGTGGTAAAGGAAAAATGAAATAAATATAATAATTTGTACACAAGCAATTATGCCAAACTTCACATATATTAACCTCTTCCATGTGATGAATCTAAGGAAAAATTTTTGGTTAAAATTAACATAGGGAGAAATACAAAATATCCTTCTATTGAACTCATGTGATAGGGTTACATATGATGAGTGACCTCCTCGAGGGGCAGCATGCCTTTGAAACCATATGATGGGTCAAGTAGTGGAGATGAGCGAGGTGGCTGCATCTTAAGCCAAAAGTCCTACACTATCAAAATCCTCCTGGCAAAGGACACACATAGACATGGGGATCCTAGAGAGTATTGATGGGTCTATGGGACGTCTGGTGGGAACATCTGTAGGTGGGGCGGGATACAAAGCCACACTAGGGTGTATCCTATGGCCACTCTCATCACATTAGATGTTCCTCAATTTATACATATAATGCCATCTCGATGGTATGCAATGCATGTCGAGACCCTCTGCTCCTACCGTTCTGCCTCCAATTGTCATACTCGAGTCTCCATCTGCCAAACAAACACACATCATGAGGTGAGAAAGGGGCATAGCACATGCGTAACTCATGCGGCACCAAAATATATTAAAAGATGATGAATGACTAACCTCACTGGTAGACTGTACCAAGCGTGCCTCCAAATCAACAATATGTGCATCACTTTCATTTGCGGGAGATGGAATCTGTAGTGTGCACATGCAAGAATCATTCTAACGTGACTTTGCAAAGAAAAAACATGGCAAATTTTCTAGATCAAGAACAATGATCTCTACAAATCTTGACAAGGCGGAGACAATGTTGTGCAAGGATGTGGCTATAGAATAAATGTCTGAATGTAGTCATCCTCCGATGGATCGTAATGCTGGTGTAGGGACAATATGAAGCTCTAGTGCATCGCGCTGATGTCGCACACTTGCTGTCTACTACTAGCATCCCATCCTGCCATGTCCAGCTCCTACACACTGAGATAGTCCACCCTTTGCCTGACGATGAACTCAGCATATAGATGCATCGCAAATGAGCAAGGGATCTGGCGGTTGTGAGGCAATCGACCACCATTTCTAGCGATATACCTCGGATAGATATGTGCTGCCATCATGGGGTGCATACACTGCAATATGTGAAAAGGTTGTCTTGAACGAGGTCGCTGGGACGTTGTCTGACCATCCCAAAAAAGTAGATCTAGTGCCGCCCTATGAGGAGAATCTATGGGGGTTAAAGGTCACTGTGCCTTTACCCTGGTTATGTAGAATACTCAAATGCATATATAAATGAATGAAAAAGAAGATTAGGTTGGTTCTGCACCCACTAAAACTTGTGTGGCTCTCTATTTCTCTCTCTCTCTCTCTTCCATTCTTGCTTCCGTTGAGAGCACTCTCAACTAGTATCAGAGCCCGGGTGATGTAGCTGAGCATGAGTGAATGCCTAGAAGCTCAGCAGTTCTGTGGGAGGAAGGAGAAGCTCTGTGGGAAGCTTTGTGGGTGACTTTACTTGCATCCGAGTGTGCAGAGACCTTGGAGGAACCTTTGGAAAAGTCACTTTGGTTTTACGAAGTGGTTTTGAGAGCCTGTTAAGTGTTTTCAAAAAAAAAAAAGTCGTTTTTTGAGCTTTACCCTATTCCATTCGATGTCAGAGACTCCGTATTGACTTGTAGAGGCAACTATTGATTGCTTTTGGTGTCCACTTTAATTCAAGAGCTTGGAAACACCTTCATTATTGAATCTGGGATCATTTCATTGGATTTCTAACTCACTGTGTTAGTTTCTACGTTTTTCTACCCAGGTGTTGGAACTCAAGTTTGGAGCAACCATTTGCAGATCTGTTAGTTCCGATGGACTCAAGAGGTCCTAAAACTTCTATGTTGCTCATCATTCGCACTCTGGTGGAGTTTACAAACAGTTCTGTTTCCAAAAACGTTTTTCAGTCCGTGTGTTGGACCCAGTGATTGAGACCACGGTTTCCAAAACCATCTGTCCCATTGCATTCCGGATGCCCAAAAACTCCTACCTATGAGTTCTTGCATGATTCGGTGGAGTATTTTCAGAGTTATAGATCTCTGTATATTCGATTTCATCTCTTTGTTATGCATTTTTCATTCTAAGGTTTTGAAACCTTAGATTTATGCCACATGGCAGTGGATAAGTGTTGACTCCCATTTCTCACTCATCGGTTGGGATTTTGGAGTTCTGACAGAAGAGAGATATTTGCAAATTTTCTTGTTGAGTCTGATTATGCAATGGCACCCATGTTTTGAGGCATCTCAGGTTCTATTTTTAGTAGCAGTCTTTTTCATGGGACCATGATTTCTTGAGCATACCTTATGCAGATCACTCTGGTTGCAGTTTGAGCCATGTGTGCTCATTTGTGGTATGCATTGAGTTGCAGTGGATGATTTATAGGCCATTTGGATGCATTGCGATCCTTATTGGATGCACTGATAAGCCCAGATTGCCATGTGGGATGCTATTTTTATGGATGCTTTGCACATGGATACTATTTTATGCTAAGGGACAGCATTGACACATTGCAGGTTATGCACTGATAGTGTTATGCTCTCTTGGATGAGATATTATTGATGCATATGCCCATGGATGGTGTTTATGCTTGAGCCATTTGGCACTTATTGGCATTTTGGATTGCCATCATTGCAGTTGGAATTTTCTTTTGGGCCAGATTTGCTCATATGGATGCATAGTACATGCACATGAGTCAGTTGCATCTTTTGATGCTTTGAGCTTTGAGTTTTGGTGATATTTCAGTCTATTGTGGCATACACATTTGGGTGCACCTGGTATTTAGTGTGATTCTCTCTTACAGGCACTAGCATTTGGGATTTTGCTTTCTTTACATCATGGCATCCTCTTCCATGTCTGAAAAGGAGCTTTTTAACATTAAAAAGTTTGATGGGACAAACTTTTATTTGTGGAAAGAATAGATAAGGGATGTGATTATTCAAAAGAAGCAAATTAAACCCTTGGCAGGGATTGAAGCTAAGCTTGCAAATATGTCTGAGGATGATTGGAATGAGTTGGATGCATTAGCAAAGTCTACTATTAGACTTCATCTTGCAGAGTCAGTTTATTTCACAGTAGTAAATGAGCAGACTATGAAAGATTTGTGGAAGAAACTGTGTGCCACTTATGAGAAGGAAACTACCTCTAATAAAGTTTACCTCATGAAGAGGTTGTTTGAGCTGCAGATGAAGGAAGGGGTCTCCATTGCTTCTCACTTGAATGAATTCAATATTATTTTCAGCCAGCTTCAGGCTCAGAAGATGAATTTTGATGCGGAGACTAAGGCAATATTTCTCTTATGTTCATTGCCATCCTCATGGGATACCTTCCATATATCTGTCAATAACTCTGCACCTAGTGGAGTACTAAAATTTAATGATGTTGTGGATAGCTTGTTGGCCGAGGAGATTAGGCGGAAGTCTATGGACGGCAACAAGCAAGATGCAGCCTTAAATGTGCAAAGGAGTAGATCACAATTCAGGGGGAAGTCCCAAGAAAGAGGGAAGTTTCGTAGCAAATCCAGGGCACGGAACATTGAGTGTTACCATTGTGGCAAGAAGGGCCATATGAAAAAGGATTGCTACAAGCTGAAAAGAGAGAAAAAGGATAAGAAAAAGAATGCAAATTGGGGTGCAAATCAAAAGGAAGAGAGTCCAAGGGAGGACAAAGGAAAAGTGAAGATCGAGGAGATCAATGCAGTCACACATGATAGTGACAATGACATTCTCTTCATGTCTAGTTTATCTGCAGAGTTGCTTACCACTTCAGATGATGCATATTCCCAGGATTAGATTTTGGATTCTGGTGCTTCATTTCATGCTACTCCCCATAGGGAATGGTTCTCCACTTATGACAGTGGAAAGATAGGTTGTATGCATCTTCGAAATGACTATGCATGTGACATAGTTGGAGTAGGTGACATAAAGTTTTCTTTTGCAAATGGGTCTGCATTTATTTTGAAACATGTGAGACATGTGCCTAAGTTGACCAAGAGTCTTATTTCAGTGGGTCAGCTAGATGATGCTAGTTTTCACACCACTTTTGGCTTTCAGAGTTGGAAAATTCAGAAGTGCTCTATGCTTTTGGCCAGGGGTGCCAACTGTGGGACTTTGTATCCCTTACATGTATCAAGGGTATTTGATCATGTTGTTGCAATAACCGAGCAGCCAAGCACTTCTTTGTGGCATTGTAGGTTGGGGCACATGAGCCAGAATGGAATGAAACTCTTATGCCATTTGGGTTATGTACTGCATTTGAGTTTCTCTGATTTTGAATTTTGTGAGCACTGTCTCTATGGAAAGCAGACTAAATCAGCCCATAAAAGAAGGGGAAAGAAAGAGTTTGAAAAGCTTGATTTGGTGCATTTAGACGTATGTGGTCCCATGCCTACACGATCATTAGGCGGGGCTGAATACTATGTGACATTCATTGATGATGCAACTAGGAAAGCATGGGCTTATGCTTTAGCTTGAAAGAGTGATGTGTTCCAGGTATTTCAGAAATGGCTGGCCTTGGTTGAGAATCAATTAGATAGAATGCGGAAATGCCTATGGACTGACAATGGTGGAGAGTATCTCTCTCATGACTTTCAGCATTTCTGTGGTACACGTGGAATTAAGAGGGACCTCACATCCTCTCGTACTCCAGAGCAAAATCCGGTTGCAGAAAAGATGAACCGTACCATTCAAGAAAGGTTGCAATGCATGCTTTCCAATGCAAGTCTTTTTGGTGGTTTTTGGGCTGAGGCAATGAAGACCGCAGTGCATGTGATCAATAGATCACCTAGTAAGAGTTTGGATGGTGGTATTCCTGAAGAGGCATGGAGTGGAAAGAAGCCCTCTTACTCTCATTTGCATATATTTGGGTGTGAGGCATATGCACATGTGCCAAAAGAGCTTCAAAAGAAGCTAGATCCTAAGTCTAGGAAATGCATCTTTCTGGGTTATGGTGAAAGTGGAGAGATGGGCTATTGTCTCTAGGATCCAGAAGCAAAGAAGATCATACGCAGCCATGATGTAGTCTTCCATGAGAAGAAGATGCATAAGGCACCCATGAGGGATGTGGAAATGAGGAGAATCACTTTCCAAGATGTGAATCCACCTGCATATGTAGATAGATAGCAAGCTGTCCATGCACCAAATGTGCAAGAAATGGTACCACCAAGTACCCCCACAGGTATACAATCAAGCATAGATGATGGATCATCTATTAGTGGAAATGATGAGCCAAATGTGGCTTAGTGACAATGACGTTCTCTTCATGTCTAGTTTATCTGCAGAGTTGCTTACCACTTCAGATGATGCATATTCCCAGGATTGGATTTTGGATTCTGGTGCTTCATTCCATGTTACGCCCCATAGGGAATGGTTCTCCACTTATGACAGTAAAAAGATAGGTTGTGTGCATCTTGGAAATGACTATGAATGTGACATAGTGGGAGTAGGTGACATAAAGTTTTCTTTTGCAAATGGGTCTGCATTTGTTTTAAAACATGTGAGACATGTGCCTAAGGTGACCAAGAGTCTTATTTCAGTGGGTCAGCTAGATGATGCTGGTTTTCACACCACTTTTGGCTTTTAGAGTTGAAAATTCAGAAGGGCTCTATGCTTTTGGCCAGGGGTGCCAAGTGTAGGACTTTGTATCCCTTACATGTATCAGGGGTATTTGATCATGTTGTTGCAATAACCGAGTAGCCAAGCACTTCTTTGTGGCATTGCAGGTTGGGACACATGAGCCAAAATGGAATGAAACTCTTATACCATTTGGGTTATGTACCGCATTTGAGTTTCTTTGATTTTGAATTTTTTGAGCTCTGTCTCTATGGGAAGCAGATTAAATCAGCCCATAAAAGAAGGGGAAAGAAAGAGTTTTAAAAGCTTGATTTGGTGCATTCAGATGTATGTGGTCAAATACCTACACGGTCATTAGGCAGGGCTGAATAGTATGTGATCTTCATTGATGATGCAACTAGGAAAGTGTGGGCTTATCCTATAGCTCGGAAGAGTGATGTGTTCCAGGTATTTCAGAAATGGCTGGGCTTGGTTGAGAATTAGTCACGTAGAATGCTTAAATGCCTACGGACTGACAATGGTGGAGAGTATCTCTCTCATGACTTTTAGCATTTCTATGATACACGTGGGATTAAGAGGGAGCTCACATCCCCTCGTACTCCAGAGCAAAATCGAGTTGCAGAAAAGATGAACCGTACCATTCAAGAAAAGTTGCAATGCATGCTTTCCAATGCAAGTCTTTCTGGTGGTTTTTGGGCTGAGGCAATGAAGACTACAATGCATGTGATCAATAGATCACCTAGTAAGAGTTTGGACGGTGGTATTCCTAAAGAGGCATGGAGTGGCAAGAAGCCCTCTTACTCTCATTTGCATATATTTGGGAGTGAGGCATATGCACATGTGCCAAAAGAGCTTCAAAAGAATCTAGATCCTAAGCCTAGGAAATGCATCTTTCTAGGTTATGGTGAAAGTGGAGAGATGGGCTATCATCTCTAGGATCTAGAACAAAGAAGATCATACGGAGCCATGATGTAGTCTTCAATGAGAATAAGATGCATAAGGCACCCATGAGGGATGTTGAAATGAGGAGAATCACTTTCCAAGATGTGAATCCACTTGCATATGTTGATAGACAGCAAGCTGTCCATGCACCAAATGTGCATGAAATGGTACCACCAAATACTCCCACAAGTATACAATCAAGGGTAGATGATGGATCATCTATTGGTGGAAATGATGAGCCAAATGTGGCTGATATATGCAGGTGGGAGAGCAAGCTGAAATGCCCTTGAGAAGATCATCTAGAGTGTCTAGACTGCCTGATAGGTTTGTTCCAGGGGTAGACTATGTGATGCTTACTGATTGTGGGGAGGCTTCTTGCTACAGAGAGGCTATGATGCACGAGGATCAATGCAAGTGGGAGTATGCTATGCAATCAGAGATGCAATTAGAGATGAGTTCACTTATGAAGTATAAGACTTGGGACTTGGTTTCTTTGCCACATGGAAAGAAAGGATTGCCATGTAAATGGGTCTACAAGATGAAGGTCACAGGTGATGATGTGCCTAGGTACAAGGCCCGTTTGGTCACTAAAGAATTCAAGCAAGAGAAGGGTGTGGACTTTGATGAAATATTCTCGCCGGTTGTGAAGATGACCACACTTAGATGCATGCTTGGACTAGTGGCAACTGAGGATATGGAGCTTATGCAGATGGATGTCAAGACAGCTTTCTTTCATGGGGATTTGCATGAGGAAATTTACATGGTGCAGTCGAAAGGCTTTGAAGAAAAGGGCAAAGGGCATTTAGTTTGTAAGCTAAAGAAGAGTCTCTATGGTCTTAAGTAAGCACCTAGAGAATGGTATCCAAAGTTTGATGCTTTCATTCGGTCCCAAGGTTTTAGAAGGAGTGAAATTGATCACTGCCTCTACACTAAAAGGGCTAAGGATAATAGCCTGATAATCATGGCACTATATGTGGATGATATGCTATTGGCTAGTAAGAATACTTATGAGCTAGATGCATTAAAGGCCAAGTTGCATGAGGCCTTTGATATGAAGGATTTGTGACTTGCAGGTCATATTATTGGTATACGCATCACGCGTGATCGGAGTAGGAAACTCCTTTGGGTTTCACAGGAGTATGTTACAAATTTATTGCAGCATTTCAATATGGAGGGGGGGGAAGGCAATGAGTACTCCATTGCCTCCATATGTGAAATTGAGTCATATAAATAGTCCCAAATCAGATGAGGAAAGGGCCATGATGGCCAAGGTTCCTTATGCATCAGTAGTTGGGAGTCTTATGTATGCTATGATAGCTACTAGACCAGACATTGCATTTGCAGTGGGAGTTGTTAGCCAGTATATGGCTAATCTAGGAAAGAGGCATTGGGAGGCAGTTAAGTGCATCATGAGGTACATGAGGGGTACCAAGGAGATGTGCATCTGCTTTGGTAGATGAGACATGCGTGTACTTGGGTACACAGATTCAGACTATGCAGGGCATGTGGATAGTAGGAGATCCACTTCTGGTTATGTGTTCACCTTTGCAGGTGGTGCAGTGTCGTGGATGTCTCGTGCATAGAAGTGTGTTGCTTTGTCTACCACAGAGGCTGAGTATGTTGCAGCCACAGAGGGTTGCAAGGAGGCTATATGGCTTGATCAACTAGTGGGAGATTTGGGGATTCATACAGGTGTACTGACATTGCATAGTGATTCCATGAGTGCTATTCAGCTAGCGCGGAATCCGGTCTTTCATGCAAAGACCAAACACATTGACGTCAGGTACCATTTCATCAGGGAGGTACCTGAGAACATGCACATAGAGCTTGTCAAGGTTCATACAGATGATAACCCTGTAGATATGCTGACAAACAGTCTACCTAGTCACAGCGGTTTGAGTATTGTCGTGTATTGATGGGCATTGGATAGTATGCTCATTGGTTGTTCTCCCTTAAAGGCACATTGTCTTTTAAGTGGGAGGTTGTGGGGGTTAAAGGTCACTGTGCCTTTACCCCAGTTATGTACAATACTCAAACACATATATAAATGAATGAAAAAGAAGATTAGGGTGGTTCTGCACCCACCAAAACTTGTGTGGCTCTCTGTCTCACTCTCTCCCTCTTCCATTCCGCTTTCGTTGAGAGCACTCTTATTTCTTATTGGAGTAAATATAAATGAGGGCAAAAGTACAATTTATTGAGTGAAATTTGAGCAAAAGAGATTACAATGTACATCTATGTCCAATAACAGGTTAGATAAAAATTATCAACTTATATCAAGCAAAAATTGAATAGAGGATCTTACATTTATAAAAACTGTGCAATTGCTGAGAGCCTTAAAGGACAAAAGATTATAGCTAGCGGCCATAACCATTGAAATATAAAAGTTAACAATAGTGCATACTGAGGGCCTCAAATTGAACAAAAAGAGATAATTACATAAATGTAATAAAGACTCAGCAATTGCTGAGAGCCTTAGAGACCAAAACATTACATCTTGTGAGCCAAAAGATCATTGAGAGCCCTAGAGGCCAAAAGATTACATCTAGCCATTGCTAAGAGCCTCATCTGAGCAAGAAGGAATTTGTACAAGTTAGTCTTCTACCAGTCTAGCTTGTTGCATTAAAAATTTTTAGGGAGCCAAAGGAGGATACGATGGAGAGGCCGAAGACCATGCATATTTCTAGGACTCAGATTACGGCCCCCCCAACAAGTTGAGAGTACTCTGCTCTAAAAATACTGAGGCCTTCATTGACATCTAGGGGGAACCCATACACCACACTCATAAAGATGCCCTCTACGAGCATGTCATCTAAGGTGGTGACATGCAGATGTGTGGGGAATCGACTGTGGGAGCTAAGGGTCTCCACTAGTGCTAGCATTTCTACTCTAGGTGAGTACAACACAATCACCTTATATAAGAAGGCAGATAACATTGGGATCATAAAGCAATTGAGGGGGGCTGGTAGTAGGCATGCTGAAGATGAGTGGGTGAGCAGCAGATGAGTGATGAGAGCTGGAGGAGGGAGCATGGAGCAAAGTAAGGCAAGGGCAGAAAAGAGCTAGAGGAGGGGTTTCGAGCAAAGTAGTAGAGTGTGTTGTGAAGATATTGGGAGAGAAGGAAGGAGTCTCACTTGCGGCTTTCTCACATACACAATGGGGGAATACACACAAAGGTGGAGGCTGAAAATAGTTTTCCTCTTCTTAGTTGTGAAAGCCAAAAGAACTCAAGTACAAAGAAATAGAAGAACCCTATATGTGGGTCTCAAACCAAACTCAGCTAACTAAGGTGGCATACTAACTGAGCCACGAACTAGAGTACATAAGGATAGCTATCATCCAGCTATTATTCATGGGCGGTGTACCAACCGCATCTGCAGCTAACAAGTCGGTGACCTAAATGCACAACAGTCACCCTGGCATATCACGAGTGGAGCTCAATATCTCAACACTCCCCCTCGAGCTCAATCCCAATTCCTGCACACTAAGCAGGTCTCTGAACTTGCACAGCTTCTCTGCGCCCAATGCCTTTGTGAATATGTTAGCTACCTGATCCTCTGTGCTGACATAAACTAGATCAATAAGACCTAGTAAAACCTTCTCCCACACATAGTGATAATGCACCTCAATGTGCTTTGTCCTAGCATGATAGACTGGGTTATTTGCCAAGTGTATACTGCTCATGTTGTCACAATAAATGACAACTGGCCCATTTGTAGACTGATGCATATCATAAAGTAGCTTATGCAACAAGCTACCTCACATACAGCCATTGCTGCACCCCTGTACTTAGCCTCTGTGCTTGACAAGGCAACTGTAGACGATCTACTAGTGGATATGTGTTCTCAAAATTTTGCTTCAATAGCATTTTCACATAAAGGATATCTTCATCACTATCGCCTGTGATGATCAAATCATCAATATAAATGACAAGCAGCATAATACCTTTCTCTGTTTTTCTCACATAACGTGAGAAATCTGCCTTGGAAATTTGAAAGCCAATAGTGACAAGATACTGTCCTATCTTGTCAGACCATCCTCTAGGTGCTTGCTTCAAGCCATACAAGGCTTTCTTCAACCTGCAAACAAACTCAGGATGAACAGCATGAACATAACCTGGTGGCTTCTTTATAAAGACCTCTTCTTGCAAATCACCATGCAAGAAGGCATTCTTTACATCCATCTGATGTGAAGACCATCGCTTTGATGCAACCATAGCAATGACTACTCTTACGGTTGCCATCCTTGCAACTGGACTGAATGTTTCTTCATAATCAATGCCATATGTTTGTGCATACCCCTTGACAACTAATTTTGCCTTGTATCTGTTCACAGAACCATCTGCATTGTGCTTCACCTTATAAACCCACTTACAGCCAATTGCATTCTTGTCTTTAGGCAAAGGCACCAATTCCCATATAGCATTTACTTCCAAGGCATCCATTTCTTCATCCATGGCTTTCTCCCATTTTTCTTTTCCCATGGCTTGCTCAAAAGAAGTGGGTTCTGCTTCCTGTATCACTTTGACCATATAGGCATAGTGAATGGCTGTAAATCCATCATATTTCAGCCTATCCATAGGATACCTAGCTCTGGTAGACCTACGCAAAATAGGCTCACTTCCAGGTGCTCTCAAAACATCCCTGGTCTTCCTTACTCCAGGTGTAACAATAGAAGGAATACCCAACTCATCATTAATGCTCTGTTCTGATCCATTGGATTCACCATCCACATAAGAGTCACCTGCATTCACATCAAACATGGGCTGATCTATCTTCCCTTTTCCTTTTCATGATACCTGATCTCAATCTACCTGTGCGAAGTATGTGAACCACTGCTAGAGGACACTGCAGGTCCACTAATATTTTGTGATTGCTGCTGTGAATTCTGTGCAGCATTACCATTTTGTGCATCTACATAGTCAATCACATTTATTGGTTTATACCAGCTGCTCATCTCATCAAAAACAACATCTCTACTCACTGTAAACTTACGAGTAGAAGGGTTATAGCATCTATACGCTTTTTGCTATAGAGAATAGCTAATAAAGATGCACTTCTCAACTTTTGGATCCAACTTGGACCTCAACTCATCTGGCACATGAACATAGGCAATGCAACCAAAAATTTTCAAGTGAGAAATATCTAGTTTCCTACCAGTATACATCTCCTCTCGCATCATGCCATGTAGTGCTGCAGTGGGAGTCCTATTCATTTTGTAAACTACTGTAGCAACTGCTTTAGCCCAATAATAATCTGGTAGGTCTTTTTCATTTAGCATGGCCTAAGATACCTCTTCAATATGCCTGTTTTCCCTTTTTGCAAGTCCATTTTGCTATGGGGTATGACTACATGAATATTGCTGCTTTATGCCATGCTCCTGCAGGAACCTTGCAAACTCATTTGAGACGTACTCTCCCCCTCCATCTGACCTTAGGCATTTTATTTACAGGCTTGTTTCTTTTTCAACCATAGCTTTAAAAGCTTTGAAATGCCCAAAGACTTCACTTTTCTTTTTCGTAAAATACACCCAAACTTTTCTGCTATAGTCATCAATAAAAGTGACAAAATAATGACAGCCTCTAATAGATGCAGCTTTAGTGGTCCACACATCAAAGTGGATTAATTCCAATGGCTTCTTACTCTCTTGAACATGCCTAGGAAATGGTTTCCTTGCCTATTTTCCAAATTGACAGGCTTCACATACCTTATGCATTTCTGCAACCTTGAATATAGGCAATCCTGCAATAATATTTTGGGCCTGCATTGATTTAAGTCGCTATACATTAACATGACCAATGCGTTTATGCCAGATATCAATATCTGCAACTACACCGGTCCCATGTGCAAACATTTCTGCACTCAATTCAAGCATGTCCACATCCAATGTAAACATCCTACCCTTCTTCTTTCCTTTTGCTATCAAGCGACCGTTATTTTTCATATCCTCAACGAAACATCCATGAGGATTAAATCTGACCTGCAAGCCCTACTCAACCATTTGACCAATAGAAACCAAGTTCTTGGTGATATTTGGGACATGAAATACATCAGACAGGTATTTCTTTTTCCCATCCTACATAGACAAAGGAATTTTACCAATCTACACAATAGGATGTGTAGTATCATCACCAGTCTCCACAAATCCTGGTCTTTCCATTTTCCTTGCATCCTGCATCCATTCTACATGACCTGTCATGTGGTTTGATGCACCTGAGTCAACATACCACACATCATTGCTTTCTTCACTTGTCACAGAATTGGTCATGTGCTGCACCATAAATAAATGCTCATTTCTGTCATCACCCTGTCTACTAGAGGATGCATAATTGCCTTGCTGCAATTTTCCATTCATAATGTCATTCTGCTTTTTGTAGTAGTCTTTAGCCATATGACCCATTTTAACACAATAGTAGCATTCAACATTGCTGTTTGCATTTTGGCCTCTCTGCCATCCACCATGACCTCTTTGGCTCCCCCTGCCTCTAGAGTTACCATCTCCTCCTCCATAGGACTGGTTTTCTTGAGTTTGCTGCATATTCTGATTTCTACCACGGCCTCCAGAGCGGCCTCCTCTACCTCTGCCTCTACCTCTTCTAGCATTTGAGTAGAAGACAGTTTCTTTTGAAGTTCCTCCTGAAGAAGATGCACCACCATTTCTCTGCTCTTCAAAAATTGGAAGAGCAAACAACTCCTCAAAATCAAGAAATTTTTCATGGACAGCAATGGATGTCTGAAACTATGCATAATCGTTTCCTAGACCATTCAAGGTCACAGAAACTAAATCATCATCTTCCACTGGCGACCCAATGGAAGCAAGTGCATCTGAAATTTTCTTCACCTTCATGTGGTAGTCATTGATGCTCATATTTTCTCTCTGCACATTGTGCAACTCCTGCTTGAGCTACATTTCCCTAGCTTGCATATTTGTGATGTACATTTTTGCCAAAGTATCCCATGCCTCCTTTGGCATACTTGCATCCTGAATATGCACAATCATAGAATCTGAAATACTGATAGACAGCCAGTACATAACTTTTCTAGCTCTCTCATGCCATCCTGTAAATGCCTGCATTTCCTATTGATTGGGAACATTAGGAAGAACTAGTTCTTCTTCATTTCCTATAATGAACTCCCAATAGCCTTTTCCCATAAGGAAATTCGTCATTCTAAACTTCCATGCTCGGAAGTTGTTCTTGTCAAGCTTTTCAGTGACAATCTGTGAAAGAGAATCAGACGCCATTACAGAACACTGCAAAATATTCTATCACTACAAAAAACACAGCTTCTGCCTCACAAGGGCAAATCTGCAAAACTAACGAAAGTGGTATTTGACCACACAGTCACTTCCTAGTGACGATTTTGCATCAACAGGAAATAAGGATGATTTTGTAACTCCCAATATCTCTGCACACAGGCATACGATGCAATTTCTATGGCAACTTTTCACCGACCTGCAGAGCAATGGTCGCACAGCAAAAAGAGGGCCTTTTTCACAGTGCTTGCAAAGAACTTCCGCCTCCAAAACGAGCCCCGAAATGGCCTCGAATCAGAAAAATAAAGCGTATATTGCACTCTTGCCACGAGCTTGCCACACTGCAAAGGGCGTCTCAATTTGAGACAATGCACTCTTGCACTGTCCGGCTGTGCTACCTGCAGAGATTTGCTCCCAAACTCACAAAAGGAAAGCAACACTGGCCCTCTTACTAGGACACCACGAACTTGGTTTGCTTTCTTGAGTTCCTTACCACGAACCAAGCTCTAATACCATGTGAAGATAGTGGGAGAGAAGGAAGGAGTCTCACTTGCGGCTTTCTCACATACACAATGGGGGAATACACACAAAGGTGGAGGCTGAAAACAGTTTTTCTCTTCTTAGTTGTGAAAGCAAAAAGAACTCCAGTACAAAGAAATAGAAGAAACCTATATGTGGATCTCAAACCAAACTCAGCTAACTAAGGTGGCATACTAACTGAGCCACGAACTAGAGTACACAAGGATAGCTGTCATCTAGCTATTATTCATGGGCGGTGTACCAACCGCATCTGCAGCTAATAAGTCGGTGACATAAAAGCACAACGGTCACCCTGGCATATCACGAGTAGAGCTCGATATCTCAACATGTGTGGTGGATGAGATCAACGTAGTAAAATGCCAAATGCCACGTATCTTATATATATTATAAAGTTTGAGCCACCATAATGATGGCTAGAGCACACAGTTCCATCCACATTAATTGTAGGCCATCGTGGTGGAATATTAGGTGCCACCCTAGATGGGGCTGGTAATCATGAAGAAGATGCCATGTGGTGCTACTCCAGTGGCTGGTAATTAACTGCCAGCTTGGTGGAATCTTAGCCACGATAGACGTGGTTGATGAGAGCCACCACCACTAGGCAGTAATTCCCAAAAAGATAAATCATGAAGCTCTAATCACTCAGTACCATGTACTCTAGTTATCTACTGAGCATGCAAGCCTGATGACTGACAATTTTCACTGCACTCGTGTGATAATGCATGCTTAAGCTCGGTGGTGGCTAGTAGTTTTAACTGCCAGCTTGGTGGAATCGTAGCCACGATAGATGTGGTTGTAATCACTCATTACCATGCACTCTAGTACTCTACTGAGCATGCGAGCCCAGTGATGATTGGTAATTTTTACTGCACTCATAGTGATCATGCATGCTTAAGCCCAGTGGTGGGTGAGCGGTGGCTGGCAATTTTAACTACCAGCATGGTGGAATCATAGCCACGATAGACATGGCTAATGACAACCACCACATTGGGTAGTAATTCCCACAAAAGTAAATCATGAAGCCTAATCACCTCTAATCCCTCATTACTATGCACTCTAGTACTCTCCTTAGCATGCAAGCCCAGTGACTGGTAATTTACAACACTCGTAGTAATCATGCATGCAAGCCCATTGGTGGTAACTGGAAGTTGAGTAATTATGGGCCACTACAGTGGTTGGTAATTAACTACCAGCCTGGTGGGTCTTAGCTACCACCTCAAACTCGTGGCTGGGAATCTTAGATGCCACCATCTCTAATCATTCATTACCATGCAAGTAAGTACTGTCGCCTTGAATTAATCAAAATTCGGGCCAACCACCATGGTGGCGCCTCTCACCTTGATAGTGTAGTTGAGATAAAAATTGCTATTCCATTCCCTTAACTATTTTGTCTTCTATCCTTCTTGACCGTTTCATTCTCCCTTGTAATCTCAAGCCTCCACTATTCCATTTCCTTCACTACTTCATCTTCTATCTCTCTCGACCATTTCTTTGTCCCTTGCAATCGGACTGTAAACTGAAGACTCCACTATTCTATTTCCTTCATTGTTTCATCTTCTATCCCTCTTGACCATTTCTATCTCCCTTGCACTCTTCTTGCAACTTCTATCCCCTCTCATAATGGACCCTACACCAGTCTGGGAGCTCCTCACACAATCTTTCCTCCCCCTCTACAGCATAGTGTGAGAGCCCCTCCTCCCCTGATCTTGAAATCGTGACATATGGGAGCTCCTCTCTCGCCCTTCAAAAGCCCAATTTGGATGCTCTCCAAAACTTTACTAGGCTGGTACAGGAGGTGAATGTGAAGGAGGGGCAACTAGTCTGTCAAGGTCAGAAGATTACCGTCAATGAAAGCGTGATTGAAAATGCTCTAGGAATTTCTGGAGGCATTTTTCAAGCACACTTTTTTGAGAAGCAGTGGAAGAGACATGATATTCTAGATGTATACCCCAACACTCACATTATTAAAGATGGTGGAGTCAAGATATTGAGCTTACCAATAGAACTCAAAGATGTGCTAAAGAAGACCATTCACTTCTTTCCTAATATGAGAAGAACCTGCAAGTTCTCGCATGTTCAAGCAAGAGTAGAGCAATTGAAAGGATGTGATGTATCTTCTCAAGGGTGATCTCCAAGAGCATGTTAACCAACCTAAAGAATTGCATGAATGGAAAATCCCAATTGTCATCTCAGTCTACTGAAGTTGCAATGCACTTGATGGCATCTACCCTCAAAGGGATTTTAGAGCAATACGATAAGCAGATGTCTCAAAAGGTGACTTTTCTACAAGAGAAAGCCACTGATGCAGCAAAGGAATTGCAACTTGAGAAAAGTTTCAAGGAAGGTGTAGAAGCCTAGGTAAAGGAGGAAAAGTGAGGGCCTTGTAGGCACAAGAGCAAGTTGAGGCCGCTACAAAAATGATTGACATGGAAAGGCATAGAAGAGAAGAAGCAGAGAAGCACATGAAGGAGCTCCAAGATAGGCTCGAAGAAGTGAGAAACGATGGGGAGATGGTGGACAAGGAGCTAGAAAAGATGTGAAAGGATCTTGAAGATTAGAGAGCCGAAAAGGAGAGTCTTTAAAAATGGCTCTGCAACATGCAAAACGATTTGAACATTGAAAAAGACCAGATGATGGAGGAGCTAAAAAGGGAGAATGCAGAAACCAAAAAGGTGATGTAGGAATTATGAGACAGCTTTAAGGCCAGGAAGGATGGAGCAGTGAGCAACCGGGGTGGAGAAGACAACGAGGCAACTCCCCAGGCTAGGAAGCATGCAGAGAGTAGCCATGGTGGAGCAAGTTGCAGCAGCCACAGTGGAGCAATTTGCAGTAGCCATGGTGAGGGTTGTTTTTTCAAAACACTGTTGGAAGTCCAAAGAGTAAGCTACAAGACCTTGCAAGAAGATCATGATAGATGTGTGCACAAGCTTGCTGTGGCTTTCGATAGTTATGAAAAGCAGTCCATTGTCCTAAGAGATTTCCAAACTAGAGTGGAAGTCTTGGAAACGGCCCATGAAGATGTTTTTCAACAATTGATGCAGCTTCAACATATGATGAGGGATTCAGATGAAGTTGTTGCATAGAGTGAGCAAAAAGTGGAGGAGATGAAGGAGAACATTCATAGCCTTAGGATGAGGGAGGAAGGAATCAAGAAGCAACTTCATCATGTACAGAGCAAGACTATGGTATTGACGGCCACAATAGTTAAATCGGATGCCTATCCTACTATGCAGTAGGGTCCGAAATGCATGGTCTACCATACCCCCATCATAGATGACTGCTATATCCGATGGCCTGCGTGCTACTAACCCTATGCATGTTTTTTGCTTTGGGGTGTTTGTGAATACAAAATCGCTATGTAGAGAATGCCATTTGCCATTGCCGAGGTCATGGACAGATCAAATGTGCCTGCCTACTACAGCTATCTATGGTGAGAAAGTAGATGTTGCAGCCCAATTTTCCATTTGGGCAAAAGACCTTAAAGACAAGGAGCTCAAATTCAAGAAGGCCAAGATCGAGCCTGACTTCGAGGAAAAGGACCCTGAAGGGAGGAACCACCCCCCTTCAGAAAAGGAGCAAGAAAGGCCGAGCCTACAACCATGAAGCTCAAATCAAGGAAAGAGAAAGTGGCATGAAGGGCCGGGCCCCTGTAGGAAGGAACTAGCCCCATTCTAGAAAGGAGCAAGGAGGGCTGAGCCTGCAATCAGGGAGCTCAACAAGGTGTCCTTTGATCCACGCCAACGCAGTGATAATAATGAGACAAAAGATTTTGATTTGATAAGTAATGTGAGATGAAAGATTTCTGTTAGATCACTAATGTGAGACTGAAAGATTTTGACCAGTGACGTAATCTGAGATGAAAGATTTTGATTAGATAACTAAATTTGTGAGATGAAAGATTTCGATTAGACAACTAATATGAGACTGAAGAATAACAAGGCTGGACTCAATGTACTCAAATATTTTGATTACCAAACTAACACGAGACTAAAGATTGAGAAGGTCAGGCACAATGAACTCTCTCCCTATCTAAGTGTAGTGCAGACACAACTAAGAGCTTATTACTATGAAATCTAGCCCCAAACTCTATACACCAATCCACCTACTGCCAATCCACCTACAACGAATATATGGCATACCCAAATAACTTTGGAATGCTTTTTTCTATATGAAAAGGATGTTGGATGGCATCCTTGCAAAAATAGACCCAGAGAAGGAGGAGGAAAATAGTTGCAAGGAGGACATGCTTCAGTGGTGGGTGTGTTACTTAGACTCGATAGATATGGTGAATATTAATTTCCCCTGGCTATTGTTTTTCCTACTCCTTTAAGATACTTGTCAAGCTCATGATGTAGGTTTCTTTTGAAAGGACATGATAGAGGCACAAAGATGTATAGAGCACAAAGACCAGGACCCCTAGTGAAAGCAGGAGTTACTATGGGCGTATAAGTTGGCAAAGTCAAGCAAGAAGTGTGTAATCCGAGTGTGTGAAGAGGTCTGTCATTGTGCATTAGACTAGCCTAAAGAGTTGGGAGATGCTTGCCATAGAGAGGCTGATAAGATAGTTGGGAGTCTAGAATTTTCTTGAAAAAGCAAAATGTCTTTGTATTTTAAAACAATAAAAATCTTGCAAACATTTCTTAAACTTGTGGACTTTCGCATGGTGCTTGTAATACCTGATTTTGTATCGACCTGCTTCCATGTTAGTACTTAAATGTTTTAGGTAGCCCGATGGTTGAAATCTAATATAAAACGATAACCAGTCTAAAGGGCACTAGCATTGTGCAACAAATTTTAGGATAGCATGACAATAGTATAGGGATAGCATAGTAGTAATGTAGGATAAGTTATCGCTAGCGCAGTGGTTGGTTGCACTAGAATATTAACACACACCAGCATGGTGGTGTGCTTCTATTATTACAAGATGAATGGATTTGTGGGATGTGTTGATTCATTATGGGAAACCAGTGCAGTGGTTGTTGGGATATACTAAAAACAATCATGGGATGAAATCTAACAGTTAATGAAACAAGAAATAGTCTAAAGGGCAATGATTTAGTATAGCACTGTGCAACAAATTTTAGGATAGCACGATAGTAGGGTAGGGATAGCACAGTAGTAGTGCACGATAAGTTATCACCAACGTGGTGGTTGGTTGCACTAGGATATTAATAGCCACCAGCATTGTGGTTCAATTCTATTATTACAAGATGAATGGATTTGTAGGATGTGTGGATTCTTTATGGGAAACCAGTGCAGTGGTGGTTGGGATATACTAAAAAAAATATTGGATGAAATATGACGGTTAACAAAACAATAAACGGTCTAAAGCGCACTGTTTTGGTATAGCACTATGCAACAAAGTTTAGGATAGCATGGTAGTAGTGTAGGGATAGCACGGTAGTAGTGTAGGGATAGCACAGTAGTAGTGCAAGATAAGTTATCACTAGCATGGTGGTTGGTTTGCACTAGGATATTAATAGCTACCCCCAGCACGATGGCTTTCTTCTATTATTACAAGATGAATGGATTTGTAGGATGTGTGGATTCATTATGGGAAACCAGTGCAGTTGTTGTTGGGATATACTAAAAAGAAGTATGGGATTTACAAAAACAATTTAATAAAATTAGCATAGTGGTTGTTTGGGATATACTAAAAAGAAGCATAGTATCAAATACGAAATTCCATTTTGTAGGACAAGTGGACATATTGTTTCCTTGCAATGAGACTACATACATTTTCTTAGTACTATCTTAGTCATCCTAGTCCACCTCTCCAAGACAACCCAAGATGTGCTCATGCGTGTTTAAATCCAATTTGAAGACACTCTTGCCCTTCTTTCATGTTGCACAGGTTGCATTTGGAACTTAATAGGTCTTACTAGATGAGAGTACACACATGTTTGTGGACTCTTTTGTAGTAGTTTGTAATTGTGTCCTCTCTTAGATGTTTTTTGGTACCAAAAAGCTCCAACTACTACATCCCACTTCTCATAGGTTATTTCCCAATTATCCTTAAATGTTTCCTCAACCTTGTACTTAGGTTTTGTGCACTGCAAGAAAAATTAGAGAGAAATTATGGGTCATCTTCCTCATTTTCCCTAGAATTTGCGACGACAACAAAGTTATCCCCCTCTTCGAGACAAGTAGTGAGGTCATCAAAACTCTCCACCATTGTTTGTCACTCCATCTGAATGTAGAGGGAAAACTTAAACTCGCTCCCAAGTCTTCACAGTTGCAATGTTCTCACAATCATCATGATCCCCTATGATGATGCACACACTGCAGAAACAAGAAAGTTTTCTCGTTTTAATCAGTTGGTTGTTTGAAAATCCCCATATGTTGTGCAGACCACGAACTCCTTTAATTTTCTTGCAATTGTGCCGGCTTCTCCTTTGCACTTCATTCACTTTCACTTCATGGAACACTTTGCGTACTACAATATTCTTAAGGCTTTGTTTACTATATGTTGAATGCACGCTTGTGGAGAGGTTGGATGTAAGCCATGTTATAGCATCATGGGCATGATTGAGTTTTTCTTGAGGTCATGCTAATTGGTGTTTAAATAGAGGTGTTTAAATAGAGCTTGCTTAATAACAGCACCGCATCCATCATGTTCACCCTTGCCACGGCTAGACCCAAAGAAATTCCACATCATGTCTAGACCGTCGGTCAGGGATTTGAACCTTCAGATGAAGTAGAATCCACAGGTTGATATAAATTGAGAGGCAGCACCATCTAACCACACCCAATGTTGTTTTATATTTTTTCCATGGGGATTTTCCTTTTTTAGCGATTCCAATGCAGTAGAAAAGCATGCTGCACAAATAGGGTGTCATCTTCCCTATCATCTGAAATGAAGAAATGGTATGTTTGTTGCACTGACTTGGACTCCTATGAGTTAGCAAGCAGATTGGCATTAGGCATGGAAGAATCAAGCAAATGATTGTACGTAATATGCACAAGGATTGTTATCTACTTGTATCGATGAGCACTTTGTATCTCATCTTGTTCTTGAAAAGAATCATTTTTTGCAAAATCTATGACAAATACAATACTGTCATGGGGAAAATTGGCAAGGCACGTCCTGAACTACTTATCTTGCTAGCTGGCCGTGAAATTGTGAAGCACGCTACAAAACCTACCCTCCTTTGCAACACATGATGAGGATCCAGGTGGCCTACATACTATACATTAATTAGGGAGGCATGGGCATCGATTCCCATGGAGCAATGCTCCAACACGACCAAATCTCAAGTCATTCATAGCGTACCAAGGCTTACAATGCTCAAAGCTCCTCTGCCTAATTAAAATTTCCAGATTCTGATCCATAAACTTGAGATACAACTTCATCTATTGACCCAACATGAACAACAGGACAATGAGCCCCCTTTTTGTTATTACTAAAATAATACAAAACACATGCTAATTAAAGTATATAATGAAGCAAAACAATTTTCAACTACTGCGCTGGTTTAAAATAGTCACAATTTCAATCACAAGGCTATTTAGGACACGTTTAAGACAGGCAACCACCGAGCTGGTTTAGGACACGTTTAGGACAGGCAACCACCGGGCTAGTTTACGACACAATTTCAACCATCGGGATGGTTTAGGAACTGTCACAATTTCAACCACCAAGATGGTTTAGCTTGATGGCCTCAACTTCACATATTAGACAATAACAAGTATATTGTTTTTCATTTTTGAATTTCATCATTGGAAAATAACAATATATCGCTTTTCATTTTTGAATTTCATAATTTAACACTGGTATATGACCCAAATAGCAGGAAATTAAATTTAACAAATTTAAGTCCTAAGAAACATTCAACCACCAGGCTGGTCAATAACTAATGTTTGTTCAACTACGTTGGTTTAGGACAATCACATAACTGGTGATGGAGCTTAAGCAACCTTGGTTGCGTGATGTTCCAACCATCGGACTGGTCTAGTCAAATTACAATATATTATGAAATATATTGCTGTTAATTTTTTATCAACCATGCCACTGGGCTGGACAACAACTAATGTCTATTCAACCATGTTGGTTCATGACAATCACATAACTGGCAATTGAGCTGAACCAGCCTATGGTCGCATGATGATGTTCCAACCACTAGGCTAGTTTAGGAAAATCACATTTATTCCAAGCCTGGTTTAAGAAATGAGACAAGTAAACTATTCCAAAGATCAATCACAAACAATCACCAGGCTGGTTTAGGCACCACTAACCTGCATTGTATCTAGCATGTGTATGATGTTCTCCTCAAACACCTTGCATCCCATCTGCTTCTTACAAATGCCCTTTCTATTTGGAGAAACTCTCATATTTTGTTGCCAAAACATTTCACTGTAGCAATGACTCCCGCACTTAGGCTATCTCTCCTTTTCTTGCGTTCTGTTGAAGCCCACAGACTTCTCAGATCAGGATGATCATGCATTACTTATGCTCTATGTTCAACTACCATTGGAGCCACATTGGTCCTTCTGATCGACAATATCTTTGACATTGTGCGCCCAAGCTGTTTCTCCTTTGTTTCAAGGGACACCAACATAGCTAATGTTGCCCTCTTTACAGCTAGTTGATTTAAGTTGTGCACCCCTTTCACTTTCTATAGGCAATTTCTTAGGTTAGAGAGCATTGCCTCTTGGGCATGCATCTCCCGAGGTTTTGATAGGGTTGTTACTCTATGAACTTTAGGGTGCAGGTTAAATCTTGTGAAGACTCGAGAATGGTAATCACTTGAATGGTCTGATGTTGCTACCTCGAATGCTCCCACCGATCGTGACACCACAACTCGTGTTGTTTGCTCCAATGGCAATGAGTGAATGTGTGTATCTGCAACCCCTTCTTGTTGCTGCTCTACAAGGAGTCTTCTTTCTTCTCGTTGTTTCTCCCTTCCCAGATGTTGAAAAAGCATCTTCCGTTGTGAATTCGATACCATGCCAATGCTTTCCTCGACCCCACTCTGTTCCTTGTGCCTTGACTTGGCTTTTTAGCTTTCCTGTCTCACAGCCTCTGTCTACTTCTTTTGCAAGCCATGGAGAGCTACATGTTTCCATTGATGCCATGTCCACGATTAGTCCACAATAGACCCAGAGAAGCTAGCTAGTGAGGTAAGCAAAGAATAGGAGACAACTTACTAAAAGAATACAATGGTAAACCAAAGCTTATGCAAGGTCAGGTCGAGAAGCATGTGGGTTGCAGAGGGCATTTGCAGGGCGGGGGCAGGTTGTTGCAGGTTCTTAATCTAAACTGCTATATCCTATAGTCTTCAGGATTCATGCTTCACATGCAACATAGCACTTGTAATGTTGTAACGGTCTCGTTACAGATCCTTACTCAATACTTTTTTGCTTTCATGTTCAATTTTGGATTGTGTACTACAACTTGAAGACAAAGTTTGCCGAATTTCATTGAGCAATTCATAAGTTATCATGCAAGATACCTATATACAAAAAAGTCCTTGAACCTCACCAAAAATGGCTACACCCAAGCAAACGATGACCCATTCTAATTATTTAGGTGATATCTATTTGGTATTTTCCAAGGATTAGTGGGAATACAAAAATCTTTCCCTTCCCACTTAATAATCATTTCCTCAGATCCCCCTTCATGCAATACTTGGGAATTTTTTAGCCATGGACATCCTAACAAAATTGGATAAGCTTGTTGCTCCATTGCAATCACAATGAGACTGATGGTATAATAAATAACTCCAATACAAATAACCACATCTTGTAACATACCTTTGGGCTCCACTGGTCTCTAGTCAGCCATTTGAACTTGAAATGTAGATAGCTTATAGTGTTTAAACTTTAACTGAGTCACGAGTTCTTTAGAAATAATATTCATTCTTGACCCACCATCTACTATCACACTTGGAATGATTTGCTTTTTCACCTTAATTGTGATAATAGGGACCTCTTCTTCTACGAATGTGATAATAGGGATCTCTTCTTCTACGGATGCATCAGTTTTATGAGCAAAAACCAATGAGCAGGTTTATCATCTGAGCGTGTTTTTCAAGAGGTTTAAGAAATTGTATTTCTTTAGGAAACATGGTTTTTACACTTTTATTTTCTCTAGAACAAGATCCCTTTCTCACAAAAGTATACAGACTAGTCACTCATTCATTTTAACATAACATAAATTTTCTTATTCATAGACATCCCTTTGTATCCCTGTTATTACTAAAAAAAGTATTGAA
This sequence comes from Dipteris shenzhenensis, assembly GCF_047967505.1. Lineage (NCBI taxonomy): Eukaryota > Viridiplantae > Streptophyta > Polypodiopsida > Gleicheniales > Dipteridaceae > Dipteris > Dipteris shenzhenensis. The sequence continues at coordinate 26,662,497 of NC_141623.1, forward strand.
AAAAATTTCCTTTAGGAAACATCTCTCATAATCACTCTCAATGTAATAATATTATACATATATAATTGTTTATTAGACACATTTATATCATATGACAAGAGCTTTCTAGTGTTTTAAAGCATAAATAACACAATATTTATGGATCTATTTCTACTGTCAATGTCTTCGGCTATTGTCATGTCCCCTTTTGACCAATCAATTACCTGAGTATCAAATATTTTTGGCAATTCAGTTACAATTGCTCGCCATTTTGGATCTACCTCTTTACTTTCCATATTATTATTTAAGAGCTTTAAGTGTTTTGCCAAGATTTGACAATCAAAATGCAAATGATTTTTTCCACAATAAAAATACTTAATTTTAGATGAATCACTCTTCTCTTTACCATTCTTACCTTTGTTATTCTACTTGGGATGTGGAGGTTTGCCACTCAATGCTTGGTTATCAACTGCGACCTAGTTTGCTAACACTTGTATATTTTTTCCATTAAACCAACAATCTAAGTCATTGTGCCCAAAATTGGTACATGTATAAACCCTCTATATCACGTGCGTTCAAGGCCTATATTTAAAGTCCCTTATCTGTAAAAATTTTCATTAATAAAATGTACCCCTTTTCTATACAAATCTGTAAATTTTTTCCAAAACTATTTTAAATAGTCCCTTATGTATATTTATTTCTATAAATTTTAGAAATAAAAAAAATCCTTCTGTTGAACTCACGTGATAGGGTTACATATGATGAGTGACCCCCCCGAGTCACCATCCTTCTTCTTCACTTTTTTTTTCAAACCCTTTTTTTTCTTCCGAAGCAACAACTCAATTTAGCAAGTCCTCATAGGCTCTGCTTAGATTGACTATCTTTGGCTTATGCAAATCAACCTAAGTACAACCTATGATCCACTAGGCTTGCATAGACTTGTCATCTATGATTGTACTCAACTGATTAATAAGAGCTCTTATCATAAGCACAAATTCTTGGACTTGCCTTTATTCTTCTTTAGTTCACTCAACTTTGGTCTCACGTCTTCTTCATTAATTTCCTATCAGAATCTACATAAAAAGGCTTTTGACTAGGGATGTTTTTCTCAAAGCTATGCTTGTACATTAATATAAAATCTTGGCAATAAATTTCAAGCTCATTCTTTTAGTTTCACAATATTGGTACAATGTAGTACTTTTCTATATGTTTTCTTCTGAATTTTGAAGGAGAAAATGTAAATCCTGGTGAAACTTTAAATTTTTTTGCATAAAAGTTTTAAATCCTGGTGAATGTTTCAAACAATTATTTTAATTAAAGTATAACTTTTGACACCAACATTAAACTTAGCTTCTTAACAAAACTAGCTTGAAAAAATAATCCATGCTTCTAACATGGCATACCAATCGGGAAAAAACCCAATTGGAAATCAATCGCACCACCTTTGAGCGTTCTCTATGCCTTTAAAATTTTGGAACTTTACCTTGATATTGGAGCTGGACTTTAACTTCTCTGCCCCAAAACCTAAGTAGATAGGTCTACTACTTGGAAAACCTCCTCGCTTGCTCCCCACCCATCACCTTCCTGATTGTGAGGATGTTGTACACCCTTGACTTGATTGGTACTATCTTTAGGCCTTAAGGGTACGACTAGATGTTGTATACTTGTTGGTCGAGTAGGTTCTCTATATGTTGTTAGAGGAACTCTAGCAAACTACCTAAGTTTCTCTTTATTGAGCTCTGGTCTATGGTGGTGTCTTTCTCCATCAGAAGCATGGAGGAAGTAGACTTGTCTCCATGATCATGGATTCTTTGTCCATCTATTGTAGCTAGAATTTTGGCTTCATACCTTTCTAGATGTGCTCTTTTAGGTACAATAGTTGAGTAGCCTTGAAGACGCTCTCGTCTCTTGTTGAGTTGGTTTTCACGTTTGTTGGCTCTTTCCTATTGCTTTCGTAGGAAGAGCTGGGTATTCTATGTTTGTAGGGTTCCAAGGCTTTTTGTCACCTATAGATATATTGGGGTTGTCGGTTATAGTATATGTGTAGCTTAGGACCTCGAGTCATGTTCCGATGAGAGACGTAGGCTTAAGTGTGGTAAGCAAACAAAGTGCATGCATGTGTAAAAGGAATGTAAATCATCTTTGTAGAGGTAATGAAGGCTTTCGCCTTCATTGGGGGTTGTAGGGTTTAGGAGGAGTTTAAGGGTTAGAAGGAGGTTCCAAGGTCAGGGTAGAGTACATGGTGGAGAACTCATCTCCCTCATAGATCATGGAGTTTAAGGGTTGAGGAACAAAGGGTTTCGGGAGCATAGGAGTGGGAGAGGAAGAAGTTGTAAGAGCATGGGGGAAAGAAGAGAGAGGAAGAAGGAGGAGGAGGGAGGAGGAGGAGAGAGGAGGACGAGGAGAAGGGAGGAGGAGGAGGAGGAGGGAGGAGGAGGAGGGAGGAGGAGAGGGAGAGGATGGGTTGCAAGGTTGGAGGAGAGGGGAGGAGGACTTGCAAGGTTAGGACATGCTTTTGGACGTGCAGTGCAAGGGAGCATGGACACTTGAGACAAATGCTTGGAATACCAAAGTAGACTCAACACAATGCCCCAAAGAGTGCGGCCTTCATTGCATTATGGGGTATTTATACAAGTTGGAGAGCTCTTCTCTCTGCATGTAACACAAAGTTGTAACAAAAGTCATATCACAAAGTTGTAACACAAAGTTGTATCACAAAGTTGGAACACAAAGTTGTAACACAAAGTTGTAACATAAAGTGGTTACACAAAGTTGTAACACAAAGTTGTAACACAAAGTTGTATCACAAAGTTGTTACACAAAGTTGTATCACAAAGTTGTAACACAAAGTTGTATCACAAAGTTGTAACACAAAGTTGTATCTCAAAGTTGTAACACAAAGTTGTAACACATTCCCTTTCTACATAAGTTCATGTTGGCACAGAGTCAACATACTCCCGGATCCATTTTATTACCCGTCCTCGGGTTATGGCTTATTGCAATCACGTACCTGGGTTGCCATGTTTTTAGTCCAATGGCTGTGGAACTTGTGTCGTGCCAGTCAATCCTGCTGTAAAGCCTTAGCACCATACAATTTTTGCACAGTTTCTAAGTAGCCTGTATCCACCATTTGCTCGAACAGAAATATGTGGTGTGCCTCTAAGAAGATCACTCTTTGATAGAGCCGGCTTGATCTGAGCATCAATCCTTTCATTGGGATTAAAGCTGAGTGGAGGCAAATGGGAATCAAGGTAACATGGGACCTCCAAAATGAATTCCAATGTTTTACAGAATATGGCACTTTGGCGAAGGAAGCGATCAATGTTGCCACACATTGTTTGTTCATGCTGCTGAAGTGCTTGGACCATGGTGCCTTGGATATTCCATTCTACACTAGAGTAGGGTTCGATCATTGGCCAATTAATGATGCGATCTTCAGCCAAAGTGTGTATGTTGGCTTCCCATTTTTTACGCCGTGGAACTGCATAGAACTTGGGACATGGAGGTGCCCATAAGTACTCCTTTACGAAGATTACATCAAAGAGCTTGGGACAGTGCCAATCAGGTTGTGGATCCAACTTGCTAATCCAACCTTCACTAATTTGACGCTGATGAATGTTGGTAGGAAAGTCGTCCAGGGTCCATCCACCTCGAGTTTTCATATCAAGATATTTGCTCCAAAAGCCCTTGATGGGGTTACTGGGAAGTGGTATCTCATCAAAATCATACCCATCATTGGAACTTGGCATGGGCGTATGAATTGGATTATCCAGATCTTGATATTCAAAATCAAATACTGTGTCATTTTTTGCTGATGGAAGCACCAGAAGTGTCGAAGGTGATGACGGTGCAGGGAGAGAATCGGTGGACATTGGGGAGAAATATGGCAGAGTGATAGTGGTGGAAGGGGGAGCAGAGGGGAGGGGGGGAAGAACTGGGCAAATGGTTTGAGCAGCTTGGTAATCCTCAAGGGTAGGATTAGCAAGGGAGGGGAAAAAGCTAGGTGTGAGGGGCTCATAAGTTTGTGACTGTTGGGTAAGTTGAAAATGGTGAGAGGCATGAGCAAAGAGACGATGGAGGGAATAGATGTTAGGATGGAGCTCGGGGAAGGTCAAGAGGGTGGTAGCAGCAAGGGGAAGTGAGGTTATGATGTTGGCAGAAAGAGTGGTTAGATATGGGAAGTTGGATGTGAGATAGGCCTTGTCATCTTCCGACACTTCTTTTTACTGGTGCGATGGGATGATCAGCTACATGGGTGGGATGTCGATTATGTCATGCCGTGCAAATAATAGGGATGAACGTTGTAGGAATGGCAACAAACCTACAATAACCTTGAGGGGAGGGCTACCCATGAGGTAGACATATGCAATGAAAGCATCCGTCCTGAGTGTTATAAACTTGACATGTGTAGACAAGCAGAAGATATTTTTCTCATCTTCAAACAAGTCTTGGCAAATTATGCACAGGGTTTTAGCTCCGATGGAATGTTCCCAGTTGATTATTGGATGAGCAGATATGATCCTGATTTGGAGTTGCTTCCATTGGATAAGCACGCGTGCGTTGAGGTGATCTTCCACTTGTAGAGCAGCCACAAGCTGTTGGTACACCATGGTTGTGTAGTAGTGGGGCGTCATTGATGTTTTCTTCCAATGCCTCATTGTTGTGCACTAGCAATTGGAGTTCAAGCTTGGAGATGATTATTTTTTGGGAGTGCATCTCATTCATTTTTTCTTTGTATTGATGGTAGATGGTTGTGTATGCCTCCTTAAGCTTTCTCATTTGCAAGGTGACCTTTGCCTGTTGAGGAATGTCTTTGGTGATATTGGAACATTGGTCCAAGTCTTGGGCTTGTGAATTGCTAGCCTCTTGAACGGTAGCAAGTTGGTCTTTAAAGATTCAGCATTCCCTTGTAAGCTCATCAATGCTGAAGGTACGTACTGCCAAAGATTGTTTCATGTCTTCAAGCTTGTCTTTGCAATCTTGAAGCTCTTCTTCTTTGTGAATTAGAGTGAGTCGAGCGTGTGCCACTACCTCTGTCTATTGCGCATGTGTAGATGTCAAGGAGTTATAGTAGGTCTATAGGATTGCTGTTGCTTCTACTGCCATAGTCAACTGTGTTTGACTTTGGTGGAGGTTGGAGGTCACATCCCTTACTGTCTTCTCTTGAGCTTGGAGAGCCTGGTTCATGTGCACTTCTTCTACCTCGTTCTCATCTATTTGTGCCCAAAGTGCCTTGACCTCTATGGCGATTGACTGGAATTGGTCTTTGATTTCTAATGCAGTCAGCCTTTCCAATTCTCTTGCATATTCTTCCTTGGCCAAGCTAGTGAATAGTTTTGACATTTGGATCATTTGGCTAGCTTGATGTTGGAGAATGACAGATGGTGATGAGGTCTAGTGATATTGCTGATACAAGTGGTGCCCATGGAGCCATCTCGATGATTCTGTAATACTTGGGGGAGGTTGTTCCAATGGCATTTCTGTCCCTTGTGTACAATAGTCATACTACTGATCTGGCACTAGCTCCCCTTGTGGCTCATCAACTGGCATGGCGTTGATGGGCGGCTTGAGTACTGATGTAGTCTCAAGCTCTGGTGTCGATCTTTCCTCCAATTTGGGTGCCGACCTTATCACGAGCTCGGGTTGGTGCTGTTGGGGGAGACTTATTGGTTGCAGTTGTGCATCGAGCTGTAGCATCTCGTGGGGCAATTCTGCAATCCCGACCTCCAAAATAGGTACCTTTGCTAAGGCATTTACACTTATCAATGTGATAGTTGGAGAAGTTGGTGATGGCTCCCATACTGGTGAGAAGGGTATGTCCAACTCCTCAATTGGTTTTGGTGACTGGGGCAGAGTCATTTCTCTTTCTTGTAGTTCTTTTTTGATAATTATAGCCAATAAGTGTGGAATTTTACATTTTTGGCCTAAAGAACCATCGAGTTTCTTGGTAAAGAAAATGACAAAGTGCTAGACCCAATCTTGTTTTAGCTTCCTACTTAGCATAACAAATGTGGGGAGTGGGAGAGAGCGATCTTTACCGTACTTAATTCCAAGGATTGTGGATAGGAATTGGGCTGCTTCCTTGAGGCGATGGTCAAGGATGGTGCGAAGCAATATGCCATCTCTAAGGATCAGTGCGCCCTTGGTGAGGAGAGACTGTACTTTGATAAACTTTGCATCAGCAGACCATTTAGGGTATTTGCCACCTTGTTTTGGCAGTGAGAAAGCCCTTTGAATGACTGTAATGTCAAGGATAATGTCGAGTGGGCTTTGCTGTACAGTGATTGTACCGTACTTGCCATCCTTTGCATTGCTGGAGTAGTAAGAATGGAGAGAGTCCTTGATGTAGGTGGTTAGGGTAGGACTGTCCTCCAAGGATTTGAGGCTCTTGTGCAAACTACCTAGACCCCGTTGCTCTAAGTAAGATGTTTCTTCCTTGGAAAGAGCATAAGTCGATGTGGGTGGCAAGACAAGTTCCAGTGATTGGGCCTTGTTAATGGCTGTGGCTGTGTAGGCCGTTGGGGTGGCGTTTGCTATGCTTAGTCATGCACTGAATCTTCTTGGAGCTATCACTTTGGACCAGGAATGCCTGTGGTCTCCATGGTTGAGAGGATGTAGATGGCTGTGAACTCTACAGGGGATCTCGTGGTTGAGGCAGTGGGCTCTTTCTGCGCATCCTCTTTAGTGGCGGCATCTTTTTTGAACCTGCATCCATGTGCATGTAGTGTACCATTGATCATTAGATTGATTGGCATGCCGGTATGAACTTTCTATGTGTGTGTGGAAGAGATCTTTTTTTATACATCCTTTGAGAGTGTGGAATGAAAGTGAGCAGTTCAATTATTCATGCAATCATCTATGTGTCTAAGCAAAAGCGTGTGAGTGCACGTGACCTAGTAGCTAAGTAGGGATAGCTAAGTAGGGACTAACTATATGCTTTTTTTGCTGGAATTTTCATAGGGCAGCTAGAACTCATTCATCACTTTTGAGCTCTAGGTAAAATTGATTGAAGACGTACATATGCAAGTGAGTGCTCGTGATACAATCTAATCCTAACCAAAGAAGACTTGGTTTCCCAAATCTTCATTTTGTTCGGGGATGGCTTGCGTGTTGATGTAGTAGCACTTTAGTCGGCTCCCGTTTATTGTTGTGTTGAATTGGACTCCATCCAATGTTTCAAGTAGCACAGCTCCGATGGGATTCATCTTTCATACTCGGTATGGTCCTTGACCTAGATACTTCAGTTTCCCCTTGTGTACTTTGGCATTATATAACAGGACTAAGTCACCTTCCTTGATGTCTTTAGCTTTCAGATTTCTATCAAACCATGCCTTTCTTCTGTGTTTTTCTGTTGTCATGGCATGGTAGGTGACTAGTCTTGTCTTTGTATGCTTTTCCAACTTATAGAGCCTTTCTTTCAAGGATTCATGGTCACCCATGCGTTCCTGTACTGCGATGCGTAGACTTGGTATTACAAATTTGAGTGGGACCACAGCTTCAAGGCCGAACACCAATTGAAAAGGTGTGTTCCCTGTACTGACCTTGAATGTGGTTCGGTATGCCCATAAGGCTGCATTCAGTTTCTCTACTCAATCAGAATGTTGTGGTTCTACTACCTTGGTGAGGATAATGCATATTATTTTGTTTGTGGATTCTACTAGTCCATTCCCTTGGGGGTAGTAGGGTGTGCTTTTTCTACGGATTACCATGAAGCCAGACAAGAGTTCTTGGATTACCTCATTGACAAAATGTGTGCCTCTATCTGACACAATTTCAATGGGGCATCCGAATCGGGTGATCACATTTTCGTATAAGAATCTTGCTGTGCTTCTGGCATCTGCCTTTCTGACTACTTTAGCTTCAGCCCATTTTGTAAAGTAATCAGTGGCCACAATGATGTAGTGTGCCTGTGTTCCTTTTGCTGTTGGATGTATGGGACCCACATAGTCAATCCCCCATTTTTCAAATGGTTGTTGTGCAACAATTGGTGTTAGGGGATTGAAGTCTTTGCGTTGTGGTTTAATAGTCCGTTGGCATACATCACAGCCTTTTACATATTCATAGGCATCTGCCCATAGTGTTGGCCACCAGTAGCCTACAAGGAGAACTTTTCTTGCTGTGGCTTCCCCTTGGAAGTGTCCTCCTGTAATGCCTTCATGGATTTCACTCAAGATTGGCAGGATCTCATGAGGCATTACACATCTTCTTAATATCTGGTCCTTGCCCATCTTGTACAATTGTGCTACAATGAGTTGATAGGGTGCAGCCTTTAGAATCAATTTTCTAGCATCTATTGCTTTCATGTCAGGGGGTGGTCTTCCTGCCATCAAGTACCCAATGATATCTCCACACCACTCTGGAATAGCATCTATTTGAAATAGTGTGGCATCTGGTAAGTTGTCTTCTACTCTAGTGGCTTCTTCTCCTGACTTGACTCGAGACATGTGATCGGCAATGTAGTGTTGGCCACCTTTGCGGACCACGATTTTGAAGTTGAATACTTGCCAACCTTTGCATTGCTGGAGTGGTAAGAATGGAGAAAGTCCTTGATGTATACGGTCATTGTAGGACTATCCTCCAAGGATTTTAGGCTCTCATGGAAACTGCCTAGACCCCTTTGCTCTAAGTAAGATGTTACTTCTTGGGAAAGATCATAAGTTGATGTGGGTGGCCAAACAAGTTAAAGTGACTGGGCCCCATCAATGGCAATGCAAGCTGGTGGTGACTAGGATGGCATTTGTTCGTCTTGGTCATGCACTGAATCCTCTTTGGAGCTACCGCTCTAGACCATGAATGGCTATGGTAGCCGTGGTTAAAAGGACATAGATGGCTGCAAACTTTGGAGGGGTCTCGTGGTTGAGGCGGTGGGCTCTTTTTGCGCATCCTCTTTAGTGGCAGCATCTTTTTTGAACCTTCATCCATGTGCATGTGGTGTACCATTGATCATTAGATTGGTTGTCATGCTGGTATGACCTTTTTGTGTGTGTGTGTGTGAGATCTTATTTTTATACATGCTTTGAGAGTGTGGAATGAAAGTCGATGGTACAATTATTCATGCAATCATCTATGTGTCTAAGTGAAAGCATGTGAGTGCACGTGACTTAGTAGCTAGTTATGGACTAACTATATGCTTTTTTTTGTTGCTAGGATTTTCATTGGGCAACTAGAACTCAGGCATCACTTTTAAGCCCTAGGTTAAAATCGATTGATGCTACCTATACGTGCAAAGACATACATATGCAAGTGAGTGCTCGTGATACAATCTAATCCTAACTAAGGAAGACTTGGTTTCCCAAATCTTCATTTTTGTCGGGGATGGCTTGCATGTTGATGTAGTAGCGCTTTAGTCAGCTCCTATTTATTGTTGTGTTGAATTGGACTCCATCCAATGTTTCTAGCAGCACAGCTCTGATGGGATTCATCTTTTGTACTCAGTAGGGTCCTTGACCTAGATACTTCAGTTTCCCCTTGTGTACTTTAGCATTATATAACAGGACTAAGTCACCTTCCTTGATCTCTTTAGCTTTCAGATTTATGTCAAACCATGCCTTTCTTCTGCGTTTTTCTGTTGTCATGGCATGGTAGGCAACTAGTCTTGTCTCTATATGCTTCTCCAACTGAAAGAGGCTTTCTTGCAAGGATTCATGGTCTCCCATGAATTCTTGTACTACTATGCGTATTACAAATTCGAGTGGGACCACAGCTTCAAGGCTGTACACCAATTGAAAAGGTGTGTTCCTTGTACTGACCTTGAATGTGGTTTTGTATGCCCATAAGGTTGCATTCAGTTTCTTTGCCCAATCAGAACGTTGTGGTTCCACTACCTTGGTGAGGATAATGCATATTATTTTGTTGGTAAATTTGGCCTCTATCCATTCCCTTGGGGGTAGTAGGGTGTGTGCTTTTTCTATGGATTACCATGAAGCCAGATAAGAGTTCTTGGATTACCTCATTGACAAAATGTGTGCCTCTATCCGACACAATTTCAATGGGGCATCCGAATCGAGTGATCACATTTTTGTATAAGAATCTTGCTGTGCTTCTAGCATCTGCCTTTCTGACTACTTTAGCTTCAGCCCATTTTGTAAAGTAATCAGTGGCCACAATGATGTAGCGTGCTTGTGTTCCTTTTGTTGTTGACTACTTTAGCTTCAGCCCATTTTGTAAAGTAATCAGTGGCATTACACATCGTCTTAATATCTGGTCCTTACCCATCTTGTACAGTTGTCCTACAATGAGTTGATCGGGTGCAGCCTTTAGAATCAATTTTCTGGCATCTACTGCTTTCATTTCAGGGGGTGGTCTTCCTACCATCAAGTACCCAATGATATCTCCACACCACTATGGAATAGCATCTATTTGAAATAGTGTGGCATCTAGTAAGTCATCTTCTACTCCAGTGGCTTCTTCTCCCAAATTGACATGAGACATGTGATCGGCAATGTAGTGTTGGACACCTTTGTGGACCACTATTTTGAAGTTGAATTCTTGAAGCAAGAGGAGCCATCTGGCTATCCTTCCTGTTGTACACAAACAGTTTACAAGATAAAGCAATGCTTGATGGTCGGTGTAGAAGACAAAATCATTTGTCAGTAGATAGTACCGAAACTTCTTTACACTATACACCATTACTAGGGCTTCTTTTTCTGTGGTGGTATAGTTGATCTCTGCATCATTGAGTTGTCGACTAGCAAAGTAGAATGGGTAGTCTTTCTTATGGTCACCAAGTTGACAAAGCACACTCCCAATTGCATACTTGGATCCATCAATATGAATATGAAAATCAATATCCCAATTAGGAGATATAAGGATGGGTGCTATGATTAGGTGCCACTTTAGGCTTGGTCACACTCTTCAGTCCATAAGAATTTCACTAATAATTTGTAAAGTGGTCTAGCTATCATGGCATACCGCAATATAAATCTTCTATAATAGCCGGCATGTCCCATAAAGACTTGTACACCTTTGGAATTTGTAGGAGGAGGCAATTCCATGATGTGATGTCCCATAAAGACTTGTACACCTTTGGCATTTTGTTGGATTTAGGGAGATGCCATACTCCCTGCATTTGATTAGTACTGCTTCAATACATTTGAAGTGGTCTTGTTTGTTTGAATGGATGGACAAATCATCCAAGAACACCTGTAAAAAGTTATTCAAAAATGACTTGAAAGCTATGAACATGACTCACTAGAATGTGGCCGGGGCATTACAAAGGCCGAATGGCATGACTCTATATGCAAAAATACCCCATTCTATAGCAAATGCTATTTTTGATTGGTCTTTGAGAGCGATTTGCACTTGGTTATAGCCACTGAAGCCATCCAAGAAGCTATATATTTCTGAACCTGCCACCTTTTCCAACACTATTTCTGTTAAGGGTAGGGGATAGTGATCCCTAATTGTGGCGGCATTCACATTTTTTAAGTTTACGCATATTTTGAGCTTCTTATTGCATTTAGGCACAATGGCAATGGGTAAAACCCAATCAGTGTGCTCTATCTTGTAGATGAATCCAACATCTAGGAGTTTTTCCAGCTCGTCCACATACCTTAGGGTGAGTACTTTCCCTTATAAGTATCGTGTGTACTACCACATCTGGTGAAATCCCTTTCATCTCTTTGTATGACCATACTAGGCAGTCACGGTATTCCATTAGGAGTGCTTTGAGTTTGGTTTCATCTTCTTGTCGAACCTGTTTCCCAATGAAAACTAGTTTTTCTTCCTCCCCTTCAAGGGCAAGGTTTATTGTGCATGTTTGTGCCGGTCCCTCATAGATTGGAGTTTCTCTAATGCTATCGGTTTCTTGGACTTCAGATTCCCTTAGTGGTCTTGGCATTGCTATTGGCGCACTGCCACTTGTATAGTTCTTGAAGTATTCCGGCACTTCTCAAAGATCAGCTTCTGATGGTGTTGAACTAGCCTGACATGTGCCATGTGTACTGGGTCACATCGTTTCATTTACCAATTTGTTAGGCTCTTTTTGACTTTCTTGTTCTAAAGTCTCTTGATCGAGCTTCATCCGTACATGTGGCTTATATTTCCAAAACTTCTTACGTTGGGAACTGCGGGGTAACTTTTCCACTGGTGAGGTGTTTCCAAGTAAGGGTTCATTTGCTGCGCATACTCCTTCCAGTCCCTTAGGGGACCATTCAAGAGGTGGTGGTTCTGATTTTGAGGGAGTTGGCTTTGCAAGGTACAATTCGATGGATCCTTGTTTGGACTCATTCGATTCATTGAAGTGCTCGACCTTGGCTTTTCTGCGATTTCCTCCTCCAGCTTTCTTGCGAGATCTTCTGCTATTATTCAACTTTGGAGGTTTAACTTTTGGGAGCTTGACTGCCATTAGGGAATGCAAAATGGCTAAGTCAATATTAAAGATTTGATATTCAATTTCAGCATTCTCAGCCTCACTTTCAAGGTCCCAAGGAAAATCTGAGTCATCATTGGTATGGGTACCTTCTTCAAGTTCATTATCCCACTCCAGGTCAGCCATAAAGAATGGCATCTCTAGATCGATTGGTTCTTCATGTGGAAGTGGAGGATCTACCTGTAGCATGTTAGCATCTATTTGTGAGAAGATGGGGTCTAATGAATGGCAGTTGTCGATGGTTGCCAATGTTTGTATCCAGTTATTGACATTGCTTTGTGTCACCTGTTATGGCATGCTATTGCAAGGGAGCTGATTTGCTTGAGATTGTTGTTGAAGATGTGTCATCCAATTCTTTAGGCACAATTGGTTTAATAGCTCATGTCCCCACATTCACCCTGACTATGGCGTCGTGATTCTGGATTGTCAGTCTATCAGTTCCCCAGTCATGGAGAACTAATGCTTCCCGTAACCAAGGACATCCCAGTAAGATTTGATAGGATTTTTTGGGGAGATCCAAGATTGTGAATTGAAGGGAAAAGCGGACTCCTATGATCTTTGTGGACATGCCATTCACTATTCCCAAGGGTTTAAGCTCGGGAATCATCAGCAAGGCATATGTTGAAATTAGCCTTTTGCATTGGTGGGAGACCCCATTCTTCGTAGAGCTCCTTTGATAGGACATTTACACCTACTCCACCATCCACTATGGCTTGGACTTCATTATATGCCTTGTGGATCAAAGGCACAATAATGTTGCATGTGTCATCTCTGTCACCCATCTGCACAAGGATATCTTCGATATCATTCATAGGTGGAGGGGAATTTGCGAGTTCAATCCATCCTTTGAAACTCTCCCAAAGATTGGGACAATTCTATAGGAGGATTCCAATGGGAATTGACATAGGGCAACTCAGGATGCTAGAGAGTGTGGCTCCTTCAAGTTGACGTGGCAGTATATTATGTTGTGGAGTCTATTGTTGGAACAAAGGCTCGAGCATAGTATCAATACTTTGTGGAGCCAAGTCATGGGTTGGGTCTTGAGCTTGTTTCTCAGCCTCAAATTGAGCTTGTTCCTTTTGTACCCATTGTTGAAGTGCCTGAAAATGAGCCTTCTCCACCTCTGCATTTGGGTATGGAGCTTCTTTTATTTGAGGCTCGGGAGTTGATGTGGATGAGCTCGACTGCTCATTGCTTGGCGAAGGTGGAGGCACTTGTGCTTTCTTTTTCAGAAGTCGCTTTGGTTGAATTGGAATGTTAGGGTCCTTAGTGGCCTCTTTCTATTGGCATGTAATTACATTTATAGGTTGTGATATTACACTTGCCAGCAGACCCAGACTTTGATGGTCCACCCCAATGATGCCAATTGGGATGTTAGGCTTAACCTCTGTTTGTTTTGGGCCTTTATTTTTCATGGGACAATCCATACAGGGATGTCCTATGCCACAATCTCTATAGAGGTGTTGGAAAGTAGCTGGGCTACCACGATGAGGGCACTCTGCGATTCGGTGATTTTCTCCACAACTGTAGCACTTGATTGGTGCTCGATACGTGTTGGGACATACTTGATTTGCATAAACTGGTATTAGGCCCTCTACACCTTCTACATATTATACTAGGTACTCTGTCTCATACTCAAATGGCGAGTCTACTTCTTCGGCTTGTAATTGATGTATTGGAACTACCTGAGGAGTTGGATTTGGTGCTCTTGGATATGGTCGTGGATTCGGATTCCTGAGTAGTTGTGGGAATTGTGTTCGAACGGGAACAGGATTTAGCCTCGGAGCTGGGGGCACTTGTGCAGGTGCTGGTTGTCTGTATACTGACATGGGTGCCGCTTGGTATTGTTGAGATCGAGGCAGGTTGTTGCGCATGTTGAAGATGCAACTGTTCTCATCATGGCCACCGATGATGCAAATATGGCACCACAACCTTGGCGGTGGATTTTCTTGTGTAGTGATCCTGGCTCTTAGGACCAGGCACTCATTTGCTGTATGATTAGCCATGCAATGTGGACACCAGACATTTTCTTGTCGTGGATATGTATAAGTTGGCGGGTGAGACAAGTGAAGTTTTTGTTCCATGGCCTGCATCATGTCTTCTTTCAGCTTCATGGTCATGGCCTCTAGGCATCTTCATTTGATGTTTCAGCAGTGGCCTTTGATTTGCCCTTTTTCGAGCGTTATCGCATGTACTAGATCTGCCATCATCAATGCTAGTGTCTAAGTCGATCATGCCATCCTCAATGTCAATGGCCGCCGCATGAGCAGCACTGAACATTTCATAGCTACTAATCTTTTTCATATCCTTTCGAATTTTCTTTCTTAGTCCTGCAATGAACCATGCTGTGAGGTACTTTGCATCTGGGCATGGGTCACATTTGGTGATTAATCTTTTCATGTTACCCAAGTATGTGCGTACATCTTCTCGACGGCCTTGTTCGATCTTGCTTAGTTGGAGAGCGGGATCATCTTGTAGCCTCTCCGTTTGAAAGCGTTGTTTGAATTCTATTTAAAGTAGGTCCCATGTGCGCGCTCTTCCACTAGAAGGTCTAGGTACCATTCAAACGCTTCATTAGTTAAGGCCATGGGAAACCAAGTCACCTTGGTTTCATGGGATTGATCTCCACCTGCTCGGCATGCAGCATCAAAATGCTAGAGGAATCGAGCCGGATCTCCCCTACCGTTATATTTGGGAAGTTCCAATTTTCCCAAGGGGCATCTACCTTGATTGTTATTATTTCTTTGATTAAAGAAATTGTCAGCCTCTGCATCAAGGTCGATATCCCCATCATTGTCACGACGGCGTCCAGCCATGTTGGGGTGTGGAGGAGTTAAAGGGAGTGATTGAATTTCAGGGGGGGATTTGGGATAGAGGATTGTCAGGGGCGGTGGTTGCAGTGGAGTTGTATGCAAATTTGGCGAGCATTAGAGTCAAAGGCGTTGGCCGAAACATAGCTGCATGCATATTGGACGAGATTCGCAAAGGGTGTCTCTGCCACAAGTGTGGGTGTGGATGTAGTTTTGTTGGGAGGGTTAGAATGGTGTTAGTTGGTGTAGGGACCGTCATGTTAATAATGTGCCTAAGATTGCTTAGTTGGAGAGCAAGATCATCTTGTAGCCTCTCCGTTTGAAAGCGTTGTTTGAATTCTATTTAAAGTAGGTCCCATGTGCGCTCTCTTCCACTAGAAGGTCTAGGTACCATTCAAATGCTTCATCAGTTAAATCCATGGGAAACCAAGTCACCTTGGTTTCATGGGATCTGCTCGGCATCATGCGGCATCAAAATGCTAGAGGAATCGGGCTAGATCTCCCCTACTGTTATATTTGGGAAGTTCCAATTTTCCCAAGGGGTGTCTACCTTGATTGTTATTATTTCTTTGATTAAAGAAATTGTTAGCCTCTGCAGGAGTGATTGAATTTCAAGGGGGGATTTGGGATAGAGGATTGTCAGGGGCAGTGGTTGCAGTGGAGTTGTATGCAAAGTAGACCAACATGTGGGATTTATGTTGTCTTAGTAATATTCTAGCTTTACCCTCTTTTCACTTGTCAAACAGTGATTTCGCAAAGTGCTTAGTAAAGACAGTTGAAGCTCTTGCATGTTGACCTTTTCAGGCGGCATGGTCAAATATGCTTCCACTTTCCATCTACTGAACCATTTTCTTATGTCGGTTGCCCATCTTGTGCAAATGACCTTACTTTTGTAGTTCTTTTGAAGCTTTGTGCTGGCATTCCATGCTTTATGAGGCAGCCTATCAGGTTGCATTTGCTGCACCTCTATTAGGTATTGCATAACCCAGATCAATGCATGAAATTCAATCGGTCTCCTTCCTGTTTCCAATAGAAGTATTGAGTATGGAGTAGTGGGTTTGACACCAAGGTGTCTCCTTAAGAAAGCTTTTTGCATTTTCTCAATATCATTCCATGTAGAGGCTGAAATGCTGCCTCCCCATACTTCCACTCCATATAATACTGTCTGCACTACATATGCATCAAACAATACATTTTGAATTTTCCAGTTCCTAGTGTCAGTGTGCCTGCAATCATTCTCAAGCTAGTAGTACTTCCCCCAACCAGTGTCCATCCTTCTATGTATACATTGCCACCATCTGTGATTTGCCAGGATATCAACCCCTAAGTATTTGAAGGTGCTGACATACTCAATGATCTGTCCATCAAAGGTGATCTCAGGGGGATGTTCTAGCTGATTGGTACATACTGCCATCATCTTTGTTTTTCTGACATTTACTTGCAGCCCGCTTTCCCTACAAAAATTCTTAAGCACTTGTAAAAGTTTGTGCATAGATTTTGGATCGTATGCAAAAAGAATGACATCATCTGTGTATAACAACAATAGCATTGTCCAAAGCCCCAATTGCGGTCCTTGCAACCCTTTCTCTATTGCAAATTCATTGATGAGTTCCTCCAGTTGGTCAATGCAATATTCCGAACAAGGTAGGTGATAATGGGCAGCCTTGCTTCACTCCCATATTGCTCTCAAATACATCAAACATACCTTGTGTTTGTTTGAGTCGGCATAATACCTTTTCATAGATGCGAGAGATGCCTACCCTTAAGGCCAAAGGGACTCCTATTTCTTGCATTCTCTTCCATAATCCTCCTCTTGGAACTGTGTCAAATGCTTTCTTGAAATCCACAAAACAACAAAATAGAGTGCATCCTCTCAGTCTACATTCATCCATGAGGACCCTTAAGGTAATAAGGTGGTCGGCTGTCCTATGCTCCTTATGAAAGCCTGCCTGTCTAGTGGCTCTTTTTTGTGCCTCTTCTGCCCATGACCTAATTTTCATTTCAAGCACTGTACTGAAGAGCTTGGCCAATGTGGAGCTAACCATTATTTCTGTAATTTGTGACTGAATTTTTGTCTCCACATTTGTGTAAAGGTTGGACCCAATTTTCTTGCCATTCCTGAGGGAAACCATGGTGTAGAGCATGTGTTAGGATGTGTGAGAGCTATGTTCTTGCTTGGTCTCCTGTCCATTTCACAAATTCCGCCTGTATCTTCATGTGATCTGATGCTTTGCCATTAGTCATCTTCTTTAGTCCAACTTCAATGTCTTCAAAGGTGAAAGGATTAGTGCATGTGACCGATAGATCCTCCTTCCCCATTTCAGTAGCAAGTGCATGATTGTACAACTTGGTAACATAATTAAGCATGGTTGCATCTGATATATCCCCTATGACCTATTTTCGGCTGCCTTTCACTTGTTTCCAGCCCTTTCACTAAGAGAGAGGTAGAGAGAGAGAGAAAGAGAGAAAGAAAGAGAGAGGGGGAGGGAAAAAGAGAGAAAGAGAGAGGGGGAGGGAAAGAGAGAGAGAAAGAGAGAAAGAAAGAGAGAGGGGGAGGGAAAAAGAGAGAAAGAGAGAGGGGGAGGGAAAGAGAGAGAGAAAGAAAGAGAGAGGGGGAGGGAAAGAGAGAGAGAGAGAGAGAGAGGAGGAGGGAAAGAGAGAGAAAAAAAAGAGAGAGAAAGAAAGAGAGAGGGGGAGGGAAAGAGAGAGAGAGAGAGAGAAAGAGAGAAAGAAAGAGAGGGGGAGGGAAAAAGAGAGAGAGAGAGGGGGAGGGAAAGAGAGAGAGAAAGAGAGAGAGAGAGAGAGAGAGAGAGAGAGAGAGAGAGAGAGAGAGGGGGGGGGAGGGAAAGAGAGAGAGAGAGAGGGTTGAGAGAGAGAGAGAGAGAGAGAGAGAGAGAGAGAAAAGAGGAAGGGGGAGGGGGTGGTGGAGGAGGGGGGGTGGTGGTGGTGGAAGGGGGTGGTAGAGATGGAGGGGGGGAGGGGGGAGGGGGTAGTGGAGATGGAGGGGGTGGGGGTGGGGGGAGGGAAGAAAGAGGTGGTGGAAATGGGAGGCGTGGTGGAGATGGAGGGGGGGAGGGGGTGGTGGTGGAGGGGGGGTGGAGGGAAGGGGGTGAGAAAAGTGGTGGTGGAAATGGGAGGGGGGGAGGGGGGAGGGGGAGGTGGTGGTGGTGCAAGGGGTGGTGGAGATGGAGGGGGGGAGGGGGAGGGGGTGGTGGAGATGGAGGGGGGTGGGGGGAGGGAAGAAAGAAGTGGTAGAAATGGGAGGGTTGGTGGAGATGGAGGGGGAAGGGGGGAGGGGGGGGTGGTGGAGGGGGGAGGGGGAAAGAGAGAAGAAAAAAAACTTAACGGACAAAAAACTTTGACGGAAATCCAAAGGGAGGAAGAGGTGGTCAACTAAACGCTCTCCAAGTCTTTCTCAATGTAACGGGTTGTCGAGGACCAATGGACGATGGGTGGATGGCTAGGTTATTGCTACAAGATGGGCTTGAAGTCACTTACCATGTGAGGATGGGAGTAGAGTGATGGTCGATGGAGAGGGAGGAGTGTCTTGTGTAGGGCTTAGAATGAGGAAGAGGATGGAGCCAAGATGTGAAAGATGAAGTGGGTTTTTATAGGAAATGGGTTTAGGTTTAAGGTTAAACCCTAAACTCTTCCCGAGCCGTAACTTTTTATGGATAGCTCAGTTTGCTCTTCTACAAAAAGGTGAAATGATCGAAATTGCAAGCTCTACGCATTCGTGTCCACTACCTAGCCTGATTGTTTATCAAGTGGCTTCTTTTTAAGAAATAAAGAAAATTTCTTAAGGTAGTAACCCAAGGTTGATGCTTGGAAAAAATTTTACTCTCCTTGCCCTTGAGTGTTATATTTGTGAAAGTTCAAAGTAGTTTGTTTTTTTACACATACCTGCATATGTTTACTTCTTACTTGAGACACTAGTCTCCCCAGTAGCGGCACCAAATGTTGGCTCTTTCCTACGGCTTCCATAGGAAGAGCAGGGTATTCTCAGTATGCAGGGTTCCGAGGCTTTTTATCACCTATAGATATATCGGGATTGTCGTTTGTAGTATACATGTAGCTTAGGACCTCCAGTCGTATTTTGGTGAGAGACATAGGCTTAAGTGTGGTAAGCAAACATAGTGGATGCATGTGTAAAAGGAACGTGTATCATCATGGTTGAGGTAATGAAGGCTTTCGCCTTCATTACGGGTTGCAGGGTTTAGGAGGAGTTTAAGGGTTAGGAGGTTTTAGAGTTTAGGAGGTTCCAGGGTTAGAAGAAGTTCCAAGGTTTAGAAGGAGGTTGAAGGGTTAGAAGGAGATTCCAAGGTTTATAGAGAGGTTCCAGGGTTAGAAAAAGGATCCAAGGTTCAGGGTAGAGTACATGGTGGAGAACTCATCTCCCTTGTAGATCATGGAAGTTAAGGGTTGACGAACTAAGGGTTTAGGGGGAGCATAGGAGTGGGAGAGGAAGAAGGTGTAAGAGCATGGGGGAAAGAAGAGAGGAGGAGGAGGAGGGAGGAGGAGAAGGGAGGAGGAGGGAGGAGGAGGAGAAGAAGGGAGGAGGAGGGAGGAGGAGAAGGGAGGAGGTGGGTTGCAAGGTTGGAGGAGAGGGGAGGAGGAGTTGCAAGGTTAGGACATGCTTTTGGACGTGGAGTGCAAGGAAACATGGACACTTGAGACAATTGCTTGGAATACCAAAGTAGAACTCAACACAATGCCCCAAAGAGTGTGGGCTTCATTCCATTATGGGGTATTTATACAAGTTGGAGAGCTTCTCTCTCTGCATGTAGGAATTGTAACACATTCTCTCTCTACATGTAGAACTTGCATATAGAAGTTGCATGTAGGAGTTGCATGTAGAACTCGCATGTAGGAGTTGCATGTAAAACTCGCATGTAGAACTCGCATGTAGGAGTTGCATGTAGGAATCGTATGTAGAACTTGCATGTATGGCATAGAGACAGCACACCTATAATTGCTTGGACCATGCTAACAATATATAGCAATGAAAAACCACTTTGGTCTAATTTTGATGCTACAAATTCTTGCTTATGCAATCAACTGGGTGATGCTAGCATCACCTAAATTCTTGCTCATGGAATTGTATAGGTGATGCTAGCATCCCTACCTAAAGGAACAAGAACGATCTTTGCAATCACAAGATTAATGATCGTATTAATTTACTAACACACAAAAAATAAAAGGTTTTGCTATCTCTAGGTCAATGCTAACATCAATTTGCAAGAGAGTAAAAGCTTATACAATTTTATATGAGGCACAATTTTTACTACCTTGTACTCTCTTGGGCAATGCTAGCAAGAGAGCACAAACCCAAAAAGAAGAAGAGGAAAAGGGCCATAGGTGGAGAGAAAACTAAAAAGAAACTGTTATCAAGCTCTATTTTTGTAGTTCATTAAAAAAAAAGACATGACCTGCCTGTCTATGCTAGCATCGATGAATTGCAAAAGTAGGACTTCAGAATTGTTTTTCTCTTTTCTTCTCTTGACACATGGCCTTTTTCCTCTTTGTTTTTTGGGGTTTATGATCCCTGGGTGAGTACAAGTCAGTAAAGATCGTGATATACATAAAATTGGGTAGTGCTACTTGCTACTCCTATTTGGCAATGCTAGAATTTTGGCCTTCTATATCATAGCTTCAATGCTAGCATCACCCAACCCCTTGCATTTGTCCCATACTACTCGCAAGAAGAAGTTCCAAATGACCAATAGTTTCAAACAATTGGGTGTAATTTCAAATTAGATGGTGTAGTTTTAAACTATACAGAAGGATTTAAGAGTATTTTGTTACTACAAGATTGATGGCATCATTGTACATCCTTTTGCATCCATGTGCTATAGAGCAAGGTGAATGTAGTTCGCATGTACTAGGTTGGTACTAGCATCGCCCAAGAAAGTGTACACCCTTTTGCATCCATGTGCTATAGAGCAAGGTGAAAGTAGTTCGCAAGTAGTAGGTTGATACTAGCATTGCCCAAAGAACCATTTCTAAAGTGAGGACATTGATGGTGTTGGTTCCTTCAAGACGACCAAGCAAAAAAATGAAATAAAATATTTATACCAATGGTGTACAAAACTTCATGCTTTTAGAGAAATTGGATGTGCTACTCTGTTTGCCTCGAGATAAAGTGGTATCGAATGTTTGATAAAATATCTAAGTTGTTGTCTATGAAAGTCTTATTATCTTCAAGTTCAACTGTTTTTATGAAGTAATTTTGAATACCGCATGATATACATTCTTACCATGTAGTATACTCTACAATATTTGTTCTTACTGCATGATATATGGACTGTCACCCAATGTGCTTTCTTAGGCGTTTAAAGACATGTTCTTTGCATTTTCAACATATTTTAATGTTTAAGATTATTATTATTTAACCAACATTTTTTAAAAAAAACTCAATTGCTTGAAGCAACATCTTGTTTTTTTCTTCAATTGCTAATCTATTTGTTTTAGTAGATATTGAATCTATAAGAGAGTTTGATGTGGCATTGTATGGGAGCTATTAAGTGTTGGTCTTTGGACAAATACATAGTGTTGGTCCCATAAATGTGTGCCAATTTCAACATTATGGTGGGAGAATATGTATGGTCTCACACATATTCTCTGACAAGTTTAGTGTTGGTACCACAAATGTGTGCCATTTTGAACTTATGTTGAGAGACTATGTGTGTTGATGACACCCAAAAATGTGCTTAGCCCCAAAGTACAATGTCATTGGACTAGATTTGATCCATCAACAAGTCGAGGTGTAGTACTATAATTCAATTATTCTAAATGAGGAGAGGCATAGGAAAACAAAGTCTATGCATTGTTCCAAATAAATGGTGTACATTTACACGTTTTATAAGTTGAATGAAACAACTCTTTAATTACTCTATTTATATAGTGTTGCAATCAAAGTAGATTTTAGCATTGAGTGGATGTCACCACTTTATGACTTTGCCAAACTTCTTTTTTAGGCCATATTTGTGTGTACGTGACCATTCTAGAAAAAGGCCAAAAAAATGTGCAAGGAGCATGATACAACCTAGGGACGTGCTTGACAAGTATTGAACAACAATGTATTTGTTGAACTGGTCCCCTACTAGTGCTTTACATGACATGGCACCAGAGGAAGCATGGAATGGACGTAAGTTAAATGTCCATATCTCACAATATTTGGATCAATGACCTATACTCTTGTCAAAGGATAAGAGGTGTAGGTATGATTACAAGAGTGAGAAGTACATTAAGGTTGGGTGTGCAAACAGATAGGAGTCTTATAAGCTATATAAACTTGTAGCTCATAAAATGTTTACTTCCCATGATGTTGCCGTGGTGTGGTCTTTGATGAGAAAGTAAAGCAAGATACTATCCATCATAGTTATGAGGAATCAGATGGAAGAGCATATAAGTAAGAGGGTGATAATGCTAGAGATGCAAATTTAAATACATCCATAAAACATGGAATATTTGATGACATAGTGTACAAATTGAAGAAGGAACTTTATGGTCTCAAGAAGGCACCACATGCTCTGTATAGCAGATTGTCAATAATTATAGATAGCAAGGGTTCATGAGAAGTGAATGCAATGATCAAGTGTATGTGAATAGAAATCTAGAAGCTCTTATAATCATTTCACTCTATGTAGATGACCTCATCATAATAGCCAACACAAGCTAATTAAGGAGGTCAAGCTCAATCTTTGCAAGTAGTTTGAAATGCATGATTTGGGATTGTTGCATTACATTCTTGATGTTGAGATAGAACCAAGCGAGGAAGGCATATTTTTGAGCCAAACAAGGTAAATTGACTCCATGTTGGAGTACTTTGGAATGTTGGATGCTATACCTTTGAGTACACCTATTGAGACCAGGCATGGCATACGTAAGTCGAAAAGGGCACCATTTTTAGATCTTACATTACATCGATAAGTGATTGGTAAGCTCATCTACTTGATGACATCAACATGACCTAGTATTTCTGTGTAGTGGGGCTTGTGAACCAGTTCATGGCAAAGCCATGTGTCTAGCATTGGGATGGAGTGAATAAGCAAGTTTGCGAATACCTAGTGGAGCAATCAACCATAGACTAGCATATCTAAAAGAGAGCCCATCATATGTAGAACCATAGCTTAAGGGATTTTGTGATGCAAATTGGGCAACTGGTCCCAAACACACAAGGTTTTTCTAGGGATTTAAATTGTTGGATTTACAACGATGATACAAATCAATTAATTTGATTTCTCAAAATTCAAATAATTAAAAATTTTGTGCAATCAAGGTTTCCCCCCCTTGGTGATTGGTTAATTGGTCAATGCTTACAAAAACATGGGTTTACTACTAACATGTGATATATATATTTTGTATATGGTATACCATGCAAAAACAAACAAACATAAGTGGCATATTCTTGGTCAAATAATTGTTGAATATCAATGCTCCACTCTCGTGTAACTACGCGGGAACCAGCTAACTCTACTTATGAGCCCCCCATATGAGGAGAAGGCATTTGAGTAGCTCAGTTATCCGGTAGGTCCTGGTTTGGACACCAGATGGGGGCCATGTGTGGCCTGATGGCTGGACGACTTCAGATAGAGTTGGCACACTGCCAACTAGGCTACATGCAAGTGTGGGAAGGCATCCCATGACTGACCGCACTGAGGGTAGATGGAGCATTTTTCGGGGCAGCCCACTTGGGTTGCGGGGCCCGTTTGGAGCCCCAAATGATCCTGGATGGCTCTCGGTCGAACGGTCACCGTAGGTTAGTTGCTCTATTTTGCGCACCGGTTCTATCATGTGGTCGGTGGCCTATTTCAGGACCGACCCCCAATCGACCGTTTTGGGCGGACTCGGTCACCCAATTGAGCCTAACCGACTACGACTGGTGGCTATATAAGAGCAAGCCCATGAAGCCCATTTCATCACTGGCTACAGCAAACCTGATTCCTTAGCATCTAGCCTCCGTCTTCTACTGTTTCCAGCTCGCCATCGAAGCTTCTTTCACAGGAGCGCATGACTAGGAGGCAGCGCCATCTATTGTATCCGTTCTACAGTAATCAAATTTTTGATTCTCCATACTATCTTCTTTTCTCTCTCTTGCGTACAAGATCCTGTTATTTGTTGAGCACAGACGTTGTATTTTTTTCTTACATGGTATCAGAGCCTGGACTCCAGCAAGAAGATTTGGTAGTGTGTTTCTATTTGCGAGCAGATTGTGAGAGATGGCCCAGCCCGCAAGACTGCAAATCCCTCCGTTTGGCAAAAGCAGAAAGTTGGATGGCACTAACTATCCACTCTAGAAGTTCAAGATGAAGACCATCCTAAGCACATACGAGCTTTGGGATACTGCTACTGGGGTGGACTTGAAACCGGTTCCGAGACTGAATCCAGCCAATGCAGCGTAAATGATTCCGTCATGGCGTTAATTCAACATGTCATCACAGCGGAGGAGGCATGGACGGTCTTGAAAAATCAGTATGAGACCACGAATCAAACGTGGATTCAGAATTTGGAGACTCAACTCACGAACAAGAAACTGTCTGAGTCTGAAATGGCAGAGAAGTTCATCACCAGGGTGAAGAATCTGCATGATCAAATGACTGCGATTGGCATCACCATCACCAGCGAGAATCTAGCACGAAGATGCATACGGATTCTCCCACCAAAGTACGATGGTCTTGTTACAGCACTGAATACGAAAAACAGAAATCCGCCCCTCAACTTTGAGGATTTCAGTGCGATGCTTCTGGAGGAGGAGATGCGTCAAAAGACGAGGACTGGAGAAGATTCGGCTTTCTACACTAGATCAAAGAAAGGTAAGGGTAAGGACTCTAGTAACCAATCTTCTTCTGATGAGAAAAAGAGAAAGAAGAAGATCAAGTGCTACTATTGCAACAAGGCAGGGCACAAGCAGAATGAGTGCCGAAAGAAGATTGCAGATGAGAAGAACGGAGTAAAGGAGTCCAGCAACAGCGCACATGCAGTACCAGTAGAGCTATTCATAGCAATTGAGGAGATTTGCATGGAGGCAGTTCATGTACTTGCGGATGAACCTTGGATCATTGATAGTGGTGCATCGCGCCACATGACCAGTCGCAAGGATTGGTATACCTCTCTACAGCCGGTAGGGAATGACATCCTGGTAGCAGTCGGCAATGATGCAAAATTTCCAGCAAAAGGAAAAGGTACAATTGCTCTCAAGTCAGATGGAGTTGTAAAACAGTTGTTCGATGTTCTTTATGTGCCAGATATCAAGAGGAACTTGTTGTCCGTTTCTACAATCATGGATCGGGACCTCAAAGTTCACTTCGATAAGAATGGCGCACAGATTTTGGATCTTCAAGGGAAGGTCATTGGTAAGGATACACTGCGCAACAACATCTACGAGCTCTCAACTTTTAGTGCTCGAGCAGATGTGAAGAACACTAAGCTATGGCATCAGAGGTTTGGTCATCTAAACCTTAGTTCTTTATAGGAGATGCATAAAAGTGGAATGATTGCAGAACTACCATAAATTGTAGATCTGCCTGATGTATGTGAAGCTTGCATGATGGGCAAGCAGCATCGGCATCCCTTTCCTAAAGAGGCTAGCAGGGCAAAGCCTCCTCTAGAGCTTGTTCACACGGACCTCTGCGGAAAGATGGAGACGGAAGCTTTTACTACTTCATGACGCTGATCAACGACTATAGTAGAAGGATATGGATATACTTCCTGAAGACTAAAGATGGAGCTTTTAGTAAGTTCAAGGAATGGCATGTAATGGTCGAGAAAGAAACGGGGAAGAAGGTGAAGAAGTTGAGATCAGACAGAGGTGGAGAGTTCACATGAACTGAATTCGAGAGTTACTGCAAAAGTCACGGGATCAAGAGGCAGAAACCCCCACCACATACATCACAACAAAATGGAGTAGCGGAGCACAAGATGCACGTCATCTGCGAAATGGGCAAGAGTATGATGAAAGGGAAAGATTTTCCGAAGACTTTTTGGGCTGAAGCATGTAACATTGCAGTTTACATTCTGAATTGTAGCTACACGAAGGCTGTGAACGGGATGACTCCACTGCAGGCCTTTAGGCCTTTTCTGGTAAGAAGCCTTCAGTTGCACATTTCAAAGTTTTTGGATGTGACTGTTTTGTGCATGTCCCTAATGCTAACAGGATCAAATGGGAACCGAAGAGCCGGAAGTGTATTTTCTTGGGCTACAGTGAAGAGGCGAAGGGTTACCATCTCTACAACCCTATTACCAAGAAGGTAATTGTAAGTCACGATGTGGTCTTCTCAGAACAGCCGCATGAATTGGAGGAGGATGCTTCCTTCCCAGACAACTAGGACCAGGATATCCATCCAATACAACCACCAACAGCAGACCGAACTCCCCCAACAGTGCTTGGGAGGATTCAAGACAAAGAAGAGGAAGAAGAGCCTGTAGAACCACAACGAACCACAACGCGGCCATTCCCGAAGTGGGTAAAGCAGCTTTTGGATGGCAAAGAACCTCCAGCCATTGAGGAGGAACCATCCGAACACCGCCGGTTCAAGAGATTAGAGGAGCAAAGAAGGGCGCAGGAACACTTGGTCAACCACGCATTGATGACAGAGGTGATCCATGCTGAAGAACCCAAGTGTCTTGAAGAGGCACAGGGTGATGATCGGTGGATGGAGGCTATGTAGTCGGAGTATGGCTCCATAATGAAGAACAACACTTGGGACCTTGTGGATCGACCACCAAAACGCAAGGTAATCGGCACCAAGTGGGTGTACAAGACCAAGTACAAGTTCGACGGCACGTTGGATAGGTACAAGGCTCGGCTCGTGGCAAAAGGATTCGCACAAGTACATGGTTTTGATTATCAGGATACTTTTGCTCCCACAGCTCGACTAACCACAATTTGCAGTGTTTTGGCTTTAGCTGCCCAGGGAAGTTGGCCCGTGTTTCAGATGGATGTAAAATCCGCCTTTCTGAATGGAGATATCAAGGAGGAGGTATACGTGGAACAACCACCACGTTTTGAGATCCCCAGTTCAGAAAGTAAAGTCTTTAAAACTGAAGAAGGCACTTTATGGGCTTAAACAAGCCCCATGAGCGTGGTACTAGCGAATTGATGCCTACTTTTGGCAAAACGGGTTTAGGAGGAGCCCATCTGATGCAAATTTGTATATCTGCAGAGAAGGATGCAAGTTTATGATCGTGGTCCTTTATGTGGACGACCTTGTCATAACAGGGAACCATGAACAGAAGATCTCGCAGACAAAGCATTTGCTAGGAAGAGAGTTTGAAATGACAGACCTTGAACTAATGCATTTCTATTTGGGGATTGAAGTTTGGTAAGAGTCGAAACAGATCTTCATTTCACAGCTGAAGTATGCAAGAGAGATACTGAAGGCATTTGGCATGGCTGAGTGCAAGATAGTTGGTACCCCTGTGGAGGCTGACGTGAAGCTCTCAAACGAGGATTCATCACCACTAGTGGACGAAGCGAAGTACAGAAGGCTTGTGGACAGCTTGATTTACTTGTGTAACACACGGCCGAACATCAGCTTTGTGACTGGTGTACTAAGCAGGTTTTCCAATAAGCCCCGGGAGAACCATTGGAGGGCAGGGATGCGGGTGCTAAAATACATCAAAGGCACACTTGATTATGGCCATCACCTATACCAAGGGCAACATCTTGACTGGATTCTATGACTCGGATTGGGCAGGAGACGTGGACAGCAGGAGATCAGTGACATGTTACTGTTTCTCACTTGGATCTGGAGCAGTGTCATGGGTCAGCAAGAAGCAACCCACAGTTGCTCTTTCTTCTACCGAGAGGCTGAGTACAAATCTGCATGCTTTGCTTCTTGCAAGGCAGTGTGGTTGAGGAGGATTTCGGGGGACATGGGTGCAGTGCAGAACAAGCGTATGCAGTTATCATGTGACAATTAGAGTTGCATGGCGATTGCAAAGAACCTTGTGTTCCACGCTCGCACAAAACACATTGAGATTCAATATCACTTTGTACGCGAGCTCATCATGGATGGAGAGGTCGACTTGGTGTACTGTTCGACTACAGAGAATGCTGCGGACATCTTCACGAAGGCTCTTGGAAGAGACTTGCTAGAGAGGCATCTTCATCGACTTGGCATTGGGCCAAAAAAGTAAGTTCATTTGCGGGTGGACATTGAGAGGGGGTGTTAGATATCAATGCTCCACTCTTGTGTAACTACGTGGGAACCAGCTAACTCTACTTGTAAGCCCCCCATATGAGGAGAAGGCATTTGAGTAGTTCGGTTATCCGGTAGGTCCTGGTTTGGACACTAGATGGGGGCCATGTGTGGCCTGATGGCTGGATGGCTTCAGATAGAGTTGGCACACCGCCAACTAGGCTACATGCAAGTGCGGGAAGGCATCCCATGACTGACCACACTGAGGGTAGACGGAGCATTTCCTGGGGCAGCCCACTCTCGGGTTGTGAAGCCCGTTTGGAGCCCCAAATGATCCCGAATGGTATGGCTCTGGGCCGAATGGTGACCGTAGGTCAGTTGCTCTATTTTACGCACTGGTTCTATCGTGTGGTCGGTGGCCTATTTTGGGACCGACGATCCCCAGTCAACCGTTTTGGGCGGACTGGGTCGGTCACCCAATTGAGCCTAACTGACTACGACTGGTGGCTATATAAGAGCAAGCCCGTGAAGCCCATTTCATCACTGGCTACAGCAACCCTGATTCCTTAGCATCTAGCCTCCGTCTTCTACTGTTTCCAGCTTGCCATCGAAGCTTCTTTCACAGGAGCGCACGGCTGGGAGGCATCGCCATCTATTGTATCAGTTCTACAGTAATCAAATTTTTGATTCTCCATATTATCTGCTTTTCTCTCTCTTGCGTACGAGATCTTGTTATTTGTTGAGCACAGACGTATTATTTTCTTACAATAATTACATCATTTTATGGATAAGAGGAGGTTCTTTTTAATGATTTAAATCATTAAATCATCCCCACTCTATTTTAGGATAAACATTCATCCTAAATGCTCATTGCATGTCTTTTTCTATCAAGAAGTAAGCAACTATGACATTATCTAAATAGAGGCCGAATATAGTTTTGTTGCCCTGTATGCATATGAAATAGTTTGGCTTTGGATGCTCTTGGAGGATTTGAGTGCAATCCAAGATGGTGCTACCGTAATATTGCGTGATAATTAGAGTGCCATTGTCACAACAAAGAATCTAAAAGATAGGGAGGTCAAAGCACACGACATCTGCTACCATTTCATACGATCAGGTGGAAGAAGAAACTACTCAGCCAATTCATTATTTCTCCGAGGACAAAGTAGCTGATTTGTTCACAAAAGCCTTGCCTTGTGATAAGTATGAAGAATTCACAACCTATCCATCTCATGATAAGTATGAAGAATTCACAACCTATCCATCTCATGATATAGAAACCATATCTCTACATGATATAGAAACATCCAATGATTGGAGTGTTCAAGTAGGGATCATTGGGATTGGTAATGATCTGTATACATATGGTGGAACATATGCATATAGGTTCTAAACATGGGTAGATGGATAGGAGTATAGAGGACTCTACAAGGAATCTAAGTCCTAGTATGAACACTCTTTATGGACTTAGGGTGACCAACATTGAGAGTGTACCTTTTGTATAGCCAACTGGTCGATGTCTTCTCTCCTCCTCATCACTGTGTGTTGAGTACGTGAGCTGTATGTTCACTTTAACATACCTCACATCAAAGGATCACCCTTTGGTTGCATCATCTTGATTTCCATTTCAACTTTATGAGTAAGACTTATCATAGGAGATGCTATATTTTCAATTCTCAACACTACTTGCATGCCATATATAAAAAAGACCATAGTGAGGCCAATAAGTCACCTTGTAGCTTCTCCACCTTTCATGATCGTGCACAATTGGTGTGCAAACGAATCATGCATCTTTTTGTATAGTGTCTTGATCCTAAACATAGGTTGTTTTGTTGTGAGCATCCAAGCTTAGCTTGGCCAAATGATATCACGTTGCCTTTGTCAAATGCTTTAAAGCCATTCCATGGCTTTTGCATGTTGCTCCAAATGGAAACCTTTAGGTATTGCATTGTTATACCAACAACTACACTTGGACTAAACTCTCACTTTCCACAGCTTAGTCTTTAAGAGCCTCTCTCGTAAAACAACTAGTCTTTATGTATAAGATGTAACATTTGGTATTTGAGTCGCTCTTGCTATTAACTTGTACTTTGCAATATATTGGCTTTGGGTTGAGTAGGGATTACCGAGTTGGTGTGCATTTGTGCATCCTAGATTGCGCGTCGGTGTTGAGTTCATGACATGCATCTTCAATGTGCATCCTAGATGGAAGGTGAATGAATAAGACATATCATGTAAGGAGTACAAGGAGGTATGACCATTTTTTAGTTTAACATTGATTGTGCGTGTTTGAATATATTCCTTAGAATAAGGTATTTTGCATGGGTGCTTGAAATTAGAATTGAATGGGGCTTTAGACCTTACTTTGAGCTAATCTTAGCATTTTGCTTCCAATCTTTCAGTTATTTATTAGGAGATTTTGAGTCTTATTGGCTTTCTACGTGCATAGGGAGTACATCCAGTGATTACATTTTAACTTATTATGAGCTAGCATAGTCCTTTCTTTTTCTTTTCTTATAAATTTATGTACACATACTACATGCTTGGGAGAAACATGGAGAATATGTTTAGCAAGAGCATATGGTTTGCCCTAGGGGGTCTTGTATGATGGAAGCTAAATGTTCTCACACTCTTGAGGACAGTATCAAGAAGCCTACAATTGAGATGTGGGTGGATTAAAAAGAAGACGACAAAGTTATACGTGAAAGGCTTAAGGGATGCCTTTCACAGTGAAAAAGACGAGCAACAACACATTGCGAGCTACATAATAGAGGTCTTTTACTGGCATCAACATTTGGGGGAGGGATGATTGTGATAGCAGTTGCATTTTCAATTTGCCATGTCAACATTCTAATAGCTTGGTCGAGCGAGTTTGCAATGTTTGATGGTGAAAGGTGAGCACTTTGCAGGTGATGGTTGGAGCCCATCTGCTATGTTGAAGTCATTAAAATCTTCAATCGAGCTACTTGGACATAAATAGAAGAAGGCTAAGAGCCGAGGACTCATCTGGCTACCTCTACAAGATTACAAGATTTCTAGAGCTAGTCCTTAGCGGATGACTCTAGGGGGTGGCGAAGGGTACCCCTTGGCTATCGGGAAGTCTAATTTTGCCTTCCTCGGCCTAAGTTTGGTTGCTAGCTCGACCTGCAAGGTAATTGTCCTACCTTGGGGCCTTTAAACACACTAGTGCAATCGGACGCCTGGGTGCTCGTGTATCATCGGTCGAGGTCCAAATTGTGTCGTTGCAAGGGGACGGCGCTAAAGCGAAAGCAATGGTGTAAAAGAGATGGACGGAGACTTTCTTGGTGAAATTAGAAATTGTGCAAGGGACGCGCCACGTCATCCGGTGACAAAGAGGCATTTGCCGATGGAGCCACCGGTAGATCCCGGTCACCTCATCTTCTTCCCAATTTCAGCAAATCCAGATGGTCGGAGTTTAGGGCTACATTTCTGCAGCTCGAATCGATTTCTGCATCGAAATCCCTTCGTTGAACTGCATTCTGCAGTTTATGCAAGGTTTGGATCTCTCACTTTGCCTTTTTCCGTGAATTAAAGCACGAATTCTGTGTTGATTCTCAACTTTTGCAACCAAAATTTGTGTTTTGGTCCTGCATTTCGAACCAGAATTTGTGCCTCGTTCGTGAATTTCGTCCCAGCATTTGCGCAGCTGGATTGGGAAAGGATTTTTCTTGCATCCAAGCTCGACGGTTTTAGTTGCTCAACTTGAGCTGGCTCTTTTTGGAACCAGAATTTGTGTTTTGGTACTAGAATTTGTGCCCTCGTTCGTGAATTTTGTCCAGCATTTGCGCAGCTGGATTGGGAAATGAATTCCTTGCATCGAATCTCAAAGGTTCTTGTTGTTCAACTTGCCTGGCTCTTTTTGAGAGCAACATTTCAATCTTGTACAGCTGGTTTGCCGTGCTGCAAGCTTAGCTTGTCATCGTAATTGAATGAAGCTGTGTTGACATGCGTGATTACTGATGGACGGGCTTAAGGGACCATGTTCGGGTTTGTGCAATTGCTTCAATACAAAATTTGAAACTCCGTTGATTTTCCTTTGCGTGTGTCTGCAGTTTGGGAGCCGCGTGCAATGCTATGTCCTATTCGTCCTGGCGTGGTTCACTTGCAACTCGAGCGTTACTTCAACTATTGCTGTCTTCCCGTATTATCCAGTCATTTTCAACGTCGGAAGCTTTCAACTGTTGGACGTCTGTATTCATCTACATTGCCTAGGCCGTGGATTCAGATTTGCTGCATAGCCAGCAACACAGGCGGACGAGCCGTCGTAATGGCAGCGTTTGAAGGTGGAGAAAGTCGCCCTCACGCTGGGCGGCAATACACCAACAGACTTGCCAAGCAACAAAGTCCATATCTTCTGCAACATGCTCACAACCCGGTTCCATCTCTCTCTCTCTCTCTCTCTCTCTTACACACACACACACACATTTTTTGTAAGAACACATATAGATAGATAGATAGATATATTAACGTCTCTAAAAGGCCAAACGGCCTATGAGACTAAAACAGTTGATACATCTGCTAGTGTTGTCTCATCAAAGAGAACAACAAAATAAATAAGCTGAAGGCTGAGAGCTACTAAAGGTACTTACAGTCAGAGGGACTGCAAGTGACCCAAAACTAATGAAATATCAAGCAAGTATTTACTAAAAGTACCAATTGATCAGCATAGGCAGAAAGCTAATCAATAAAAAGGTTGCACTCTTCTTATGTCAAAAATCCCAATCATGGGCAGCTCTAGGATCTCATAACTCGGTGCCACACGTTTCCGGTGTTTGGCAATGATGGCACGGATCCGATGAAGATATGGGTGCCGGGCACAGGGTCTTGGGGGCTTGGGCCTCCGTGACCTGGATATGGCGATGGCTCGGTCCAAAATCACACCACTAGAGTGTGGCAATCCGCCTATGTGTGATAAGGTGGTGGTGGCGCCGAGGAGGGCATAAAACTAGCTGAGGTGCTGGCAGAAGAAGTCTCTGGGTGTACTTTGCCTGGGTGAGGCTGGTCTCGGCTGTCTGTCTCCCAACAAAGTCTCTCTATGTCGCTTGAGCTCTGATAAAAACAAACCCAAGCATTTTTTATCTTCGTACTCCATCACCCTACGGAGTGGGCCAAATCCCTTTCTGAATAGACAGTGGTATCTTCCTCGGATTTCATAATATACCGTGCATCTACATACGTAATGCTCCTCTGTCTCCTCCTCTTGCTGGCATAACTGACATATCCGATCCTGAGGGGCTATGTGGGTGTATCTCCCTGTCTCTATTCTCAACTGATATGATGAGGTTTGAATTTGGCCAATAATACTACGTAGCTCGTGGGATAGGTGTGTGTCCATGTATGCTGGCTTGGCTATAAGTTCATCTGGAGATAAATGAAGAAACTGCCACCTCAGCACAGGCTTCACAGGCACACCTGTTGCTAGGCACAGTGCCACATCATCACTGCATGTGACTCACACTTCCCTAAGGGCTCATGTGGTCTAGTCCAGGTTCTCTCAGTCTCCAACTTGACAATATCAGCTCTAATGATCTTGTTTCGGTCATGGCGAGATAGGTCTAACTTGGGACAATCCAAACTGTATTGAAAGGGTGGGAGTGCATCCATTGTCAACTCATGCTCTACAAACCATCTCTGTAGCTGAGCATACCAGCACCATGTTCGACCCTCCTCTGCTAGCTGCCCGGATGATCATAGCCAACCGTGCATATCTGGAGCCAGGTAGATCCCACAATCTATGTATGTAAGTTACTGCTTGGAACAGAGCCTCAGTCACTAGCGGAGCAGCTGCTAATTCAGCTCGTATTATTGGATGTGGTACAGATGACTTGCTCCGGATCATGTGGGCAATCAATGTCACTAATGGCCTTTCCAATCTCCTCCACTCAGTTGCACCCTCTACACTGGGGCCCCATATAGCTGCACCATAAAATAGTGTGGGCACCACCAATGTCTCAAACAACCATAATTTTGTGTATGGCTCTTGGAACTGTACATGTGCACACTGTCTCTCTAGTGCCCCCAAAGCTGCATAGCCTCTATCCAATCGCGGCTCTCAATGAATATTGTGGACCAGAAAAGATCACCCCGAGGTACACATAAGATCGTACCTGCTCTACTGTCTCACCTTTGAAAGTGAACTGTTGTGCTGAGCGCGTCACCCAAGCCTGTGTAGTATTAAATACCATCACCTTGGTTTTCCCAAGGTTTACTGCTAGATCCCTGTCCTCACAAAAAGCCTGTAGTGCATATAAATGTCTTTGTAATCCTTCCGGAGAATCTGCAATCAAAACTACATCATCTGCATAGAGCAGTATGGGTATCAACACTCCTGCTAGGCTGGCTCCGGGTCCTCCTATCCTGTTGATATACTCTGAGAGCTCATCAATCTATATGCCAAATAGTGTGGGAGAGAGAGGGCACCCCTGCTTCACGCCAATAGTACTCATAACTGCATCTGACAGCCCTTTAGGTGCTCTAACTCGGCCCATCACCGTCTCATACAAGGCATATGTCCCCCACTGCATCTCATGTGG
This sequence comes from Dipteris shenzhenensis, assembly GCF_047967505.1. Classification (NCBI taxonomy): domain Eukaryota; kingdom Viridiplantae; phylum Streptophyta; class Polypodiopsida; order Gleicheniales; family Dipteridaceae; genus Dipteris; species Dipteris shenzhenensis. The sequence continues at coordinate 26,697,352 of NC_141623.1, forward strand.
TACTCCAATATCCTGTAGTCTTTGCATCAGCCTGGTCCGTGGGATTGTGTCAAAGGCTTTGCGGAAGTCTACAAAGCAACAATATATCCTTTTATGATGATGTTTGCCTTCCTCTATGAATGCCCGGAGAGTCATGATGTGATCCAAAGTGGTATAACCTCGCCTGAAACCTGCCTGTCCTACCGCTCTGTGTCCATGCATTGCTGCCCATCTGCTCAACTCCTTTTCCAAGATGGATCCATATATCTTGGCCAGGCAGTGGCCAATCATGATAGTCCTGTAATTGTTGGGCATCATCGGATCTCCACTCTTAAAAAGCGGTACAATGGTATGCTCTGTCCAACTAGGGGGGAATCCTTCACAAACTGCTCTATTAAACACATGCACAAGAAGCGGTGCCACAATGTCCCGTGCGTACATGAAGTGCTCTCCTGCTAATCCATCATGATCCAAAGCCTTTCCATGTCCCAATCTGTCAATGCAATCATTGACCATATGCAATTTGAAGGAGCAATATGTAGGCCTCGTATCCTGTGGGTACGGAATCGGTGGCTGTCCTGGTATATCATATAATGACTACGCATAGTCGGCCCAAGCTTCTGGTGCTATAATTGGTGTACCAGCTTGTCTCTCCTGAAACATCCTCCATGCCTTCTTGCTGTTCTGTCCCAAGAATAATTGGTAGATCTCTGCCTCCAATCTAGCTAAGTAGGCCCGTTTCTTCTTCCGTATTAGGCGTGAGAAGATGGCCTTGGCTTGCTTGTGTGTGTGTGTGTGTGTGTGAGAGAGAGAGAGAGAGAGAGAGAGAGAGAGAGTCTTAATTAAATACATGCAACGAAACAAAAGTGGACAATGAACTTTACGGGATGTTCTAGTTTAGTAACTATTAGTAAATCATACCCATCTTTACGTAACGTCTTCAGCGTCCCCTAATGACACAACCCTGCAGGATCCGAGCCTATCACTGACCTAGAATCTCGTCCTCGATACAACCAAAATCATAGCGCAGGTGCCTCGATCCTCCCGACCACCCCTGAGCACGTGGGCTACAACTCGACTCATCCATAGGCCTGTATCTAATCCAGGCGTCCCATGCCACCTGAGCCCGTCCAAAGGGCCTTCGATACCCCACCTATGATCCGCCATGTAGATGGCCAGAGTCCCGGCCTGGGGGTCCAAGTCCCATCCATCAGTTGAGGAGCGCTCAACTGATCTACACAATAGCACTGGCCCTCCCTCTATATAGAAGGTAACCCGCTATAGATAGCATTATGCTATGAATAGCTCCCTCCATATAAAGCGAGCACTATATATGAGTCAATCTATATATATAGCAATCTCGGCTAAAAATAGCCATCCAGCCCTATGCTATCCCGTAACCCACGTTAACCTGGTATTTAACCCTAGGTACACCATGCACATGACATACTCCCCTTCCTCTAAGAACTCACTCCTGAGTTCACCAGAAAGCCCGAAAACTCTCTGTGAAGATGAGTCCATGCCAATAACTATACTCTGACTATTAGTTTGAGTGTGCTATACTTTCCATGAGATTCAAATCAAAGAAAATCTAAGGCCAAAGCCACAATCTTTGATAACCAACCCAAGGAAAGTAAATCTCTCAATCTAAACAAGGTTACATATCGTCGAGTATTCTCCTCGAGAAATCCAATAACGCCTGAATCCACAGAGTTAATTCCGTTGACATATCCATACACAGGGATGGTAAAATCTGTACCTGAAGGTAAATGATTCTATCAACCTTATCTATTGAGTATCCTTGAACTCAACATCTTAGGTTGAAATCTAGGAATCATTGTTCGAACAACCCCATCCATTGAACCTCTCGAGTGTGAAGAGAGTGGGAGAGAAGGAAGGAGTCTCACTTGCGGCTTTCTCACATACACAATGGGGAAATACACACAAAGGTAGAGGCTGAAAATAGTTTTCCTCTTCTTAGTTATGAAAGCCAAAAGAACACTAGTACAAAGAAATAGAAGAACCCTATATGTGGGTCTCAAAACCAAACTCAGCTAACTAAGGTGGCATACTAACTGAGCCACGAACTAGAGTACATAAGGATAGCTGTCATTCAGCTATTATTTATAAGTGGTGTACTAGCCGCATCTGCAGCTAACAAGTCGGTGACATAAATGCACAATGGTCACCTTGGCATATCACGAGTGGAGCTCGATATCTCAACACTGCCCCTCGAGCTCAATCCCAATTCCTGCACACCAAGTAGGTCTCTGAACTTGCGCAACTTCTCTGCGCCCAATGCCTTGGTGAATATGTCAGCTACTTGATCCTCTGTGTTGACATAAACTAGATCAATAAGACCTAGTAAAACCTTCTCCCGCACATAATGATAATGCACCTCAATGTGCTTTGTTCTAGCATGATAGACTGGGTTATTTGCCAAGTGTATACTGCTCATGTCGTCACAATAAATGACAACTGGCCCATCTGTAGACTGATGCATATCATAAAGTAGCTTATGCAACCAAGCTACCTCACATGCAGCTATTGCTGTACCCCTGTACTCAGCCTCTGTGCTCGACAAGGCGACTGTAGGCTGTTTCTTGTTGCTTCAAGTGACTGCAGCACTCCCAAAAGAGAACACATATCCACTGGTAGATCGTCTATCAGAAATACTACCAACCCAATCAGCATTAGTGTACCCATGCAACTGTATCTGAACCCTAGTCTCATAAAATAGTGCATACTGCAATGTGGACTTCACGTATCTGAGTAGGCGTTTAGCCGCGTCTAAATGCGGTTTCCTTGGAGCCTGCATAAACTGACTTACCAATCCAACAGCATAGCTCAAATCTGGCCTGGTAATAGTCATATAAATCAAACTTCCTACTATGCGTCTGTACATAGTAGGGTATTCCAAAAGCTCACCTGCATCTGTGCTCAGCTTCACATTCTGCTCTAAAGAAACTGAAATAGGCTTACAGCCTGTCATCTCATATTTGGACAGCATGTCCAATCCATAGTGCCTCTGCAAGAGCCGTATCCCACTTGGTGATCTAATCACCTCAATGCCCAAGAAATAACGCAGCTCTCCCAAATCCTTCATCTCAAACTTCTGCTTCAATAGCATTTTCACATGAAGGATATCTTCATCACTATCACCTGTGATGATCAAATCATCAACATAAATGACAAGCAGCATAATACCTTTCTCTGTTTTTCTCACATAAAGTGAGAAATCTGCCTTGAAAATCTGAAAGCCAATATTAACAAGATACTATCCTATCTTGTCAGACCATGCTCTGGGTGCTTGCTTCAAGCCATACAAGGCTTTCTTCAACCTGCAAACAGACTCAGGATGAACAGCATGCACATAACCTGGTGGCTGCTTCATATAGACCTCTTCTTGCAAATCATCATGCAAGAAGGCATTCTTTACATCCATCTAATATAAAGACCATCCCTTCGATGCAGCCATAGCAATGACTGCTCTTACAGTTGCCATCCTTGCAACCGGATTGAATGTTTCTTCATAATCAATGTCATATGTCTGTGCATACTCCTTGGCAACTAATCTTGCCTTGTATCTGCTCACAGAACCATTTGCATTGTGCTTCACCTTATAGACCCACTTGTAGCCAATTGCATACTTGTCTTTAGGCAAAGGCACCCATTCCCATGTAGCATTTGCTTCCAAGGCATCCATTTCTTCATCCATGGCTTTCTCCCATTTTTCTTTTCCCATGGCTTGCTCAAAAGGTTCCTGTATCACTTTGACCATATAGGCATAGTGAATGGCTGTAAATCCATCATATTTCAGTCTATCCACAGGATACCTAGCTCTGGTAGACCTGCGCAAAATAGGCTCACTTCCAGGTGCTCTCAAAACATCCCTGGTCTTCCTTACTCCAGGTGTAACAACAGAAGGAATACCCACTCATCATCAATGCTCTGTTCTGAGCCACTGGATTCACCATCCACATAAGAGTGACCTGCATTCACATCAAACATGGGCTGATCTACCTTTTCTTTTCCTTTTCGTGATACCTGCATACCACTATCTGCAATGCTTTGAGGAGATTCTCCTGATCTCAATCTGCCTGTCCATGGCGAAGTATGTGAACCATTGCTAGAGGACACTCCAGGTCCACTAATATTTTGTGATTGCTAGTGTGAATTCTGTGCAGCATTACCATTTTGTGCATCTACATCATCAATCACATTTATTGGTTTATACCAGCTGCTCATCTTATCAAAAACAACATCTCTGCTCACTATAAACTTACGAGTAGAAGGGTTATAGCATCTATACCCTTTCTGCTGCAGAGAATAACCAATAAAGATGCACTTCTCAGCTTTTGGATCCAACTTGGACCTCAACTCATGTGGCACATGAACATAGGCAATGCAATAAAAAATTTTCAAATGAGAAATACCTGGTTTCCTACCGGTATACATCTCCTCTGGCGTCATGCCATGTATTGCTGCAGTGGGAGTCCTGTTCATTATGTAAACTGTTGTTAGCAACTGCTTCAGTCCAATAATAATCTGGTAGGTCTTTTTCATTTAGCATGGCCCGAGATACCTCTCCAATATGCATGTTTTTCCTTTTTGCAAGTCCATTTTGCTGTGGGGTATGACTGCATGAATATTGCTGCTTTATGCCATGCTCCTGCAGGAACCTTGCAAACTCATTTGAGAGGTACTCTCCCCTTCCATCTGACCTTAGGCATTTTATTCGCAGGCCTGTTTCTTTTTCAACCATAGCTTTAAAAGCTTTGAAATGCCCAAACACTTCACTTTTCTTTTTCATAAAATAGTGTTAGAATTATAGATATAATTCAGCAGTGACCAATGTAATTTAATAAGCTAGTTAGGGGCACTTTTCCCTCTTTAAGAGGTTTTTCCCCCTAACTGCAGCTAGTCCACTAACTATGGTTAGTGACTACTAAGGTTTTGTCACTAGGACAAAACCTTATCTCACTCTTTCAGTTGAATCACACTTACACTCTTCTATTGCAACTAAGCTCTTAAGCTTTCAGCTCTCAGCTCACTCTCTTGCTCTTTCTCTCCCCAAATCTTACATTTGGTATCAGAGCAGGTTCAAGAGCTCCGTGCTCTGTGCTCCCTTCAGCTCCTGCTGCACATTCACCTGCATCACCAGTCGAACAGCTTCCTGCTCCAATTGTTCGTCGTCCGTACAATCTGTACGGGATCGTCCATACAATCTATATGGACTGATTCCGTACAGTCCCACACTGAACCTGCTACTGCTGTACCTGTGCGTACCTGCTGCTGCCGTACCTGCGCATACCTGCCGTACCTATTGCTTCCGTTCATGTCGTACCTGTAGTCTCGTCGTCCGTACGGCTGTACAGCTCGTCGCCGTACAGCCTACAGTTCCCCGTCCGTACTTGCAGGTGTACATGTGCGCACAAGCAGCTGTACAACGTCCGTACGCTGTACGGATTTTGAGTTTGCTGTCTGTACATTCGTCGTACTGCCACACGTGCAGTCCGTACCTGCCATCCGTACAGTACATGCGCTGACTGTCCGTATTGTCCAACGTCAGCCAGCCGTACCGTCGTGTCAGCCAGCCGTACATCCATTCAGCACATGCTGTACTTACGTACAGCAACAGCCCGTACAATTATCTGCCGTACAATTGTACGGACTGTCAGTTGTGTCGTTGCTGTCCGTACAGGATACATCTATTTTCGCTGATTTCTACAATTCTGTTCTAGCAGATTTTGTTTCGAAGCAGATTTTCTTTGCAAACATTGCAGGCAGATTCGGAGGTTTAGCCCAAAAATTTGGGGATTTTGTGATTAACACTGCAATTTCGCAGTGAAATTTGGGGCTTTTGCAGAAAGAGCGCAATTCTTGCAACATTTGGGGCTTTTGATCAATTTGCCCCTTTCTGGTTGCAATTTCAGGCCTATTTTGGGGCTTTTGCGTTGGGAGAGCAATTTTGGAGATTTCAGTTCATACTGCCTTTCTTGAAGTGTTTTGCAGCACTTTTGGCAGATTCTGGAGAGTTTTTGATGCTTGGACAGATTTCTGACAGTGCAAGTGCAGAAATCTGAGTTGCATTTACAGCTAGTGCTTGGCTGTGTTTTTTTGGAGTTGTGCATTTCATTCCCAGTAAGGGAATTCAGTTTTGTATGTGCTAAAATCTCTTTCTCAGATATGGCCCAGCAAAATCAGAATGATTTCCAGTTCGGTGGTCTTTCACAGGAAGACAAGTTGGATGGTACCAACTACTCCCTCTGGAGTTTTATGGTACACAATATTCTGATTTCTCGCAATTTATGGGATTATGTGAATGGGGGTGAGATCCGACTAGCAGGTATAGCACCTAATACCCCTCCTCAGCAAGGAGGTGGAAGAGGTCGTGCACAGGGTGCAGCTGCAGGACAAGTTGTTGGTGCAGCTATAGCCACTACTCCAGAGAAGAAGAGATGGGATTCACGGGATGCCTTAGCTTTGTCATGCATCTCTCTTTCAGTGAAAAGATTTATCATTCCGCATATCCGGTCGTGTAAGACCTCGAAGACAGCGTGGGATATCTTAGAAAGCATGTATGCAGCCCGGAATGATGCAAGGGTATCTTTCTTGAAAAGAGAGTTAAGTAATACACATATGGAAGAGGCTGACTCCATGTCAGTCCACCTCACAAAGCTACAGGATCTCAGAGAGCAATTATTGAACATTGATGAGATTATTCCTGATTCAGAGATGATTACCACCACTCTGAATTCTCTTCCTGAGTCTTATCTCAGCTTTCATACCTCGCTGAACTTATCATTGAGGGGGGGTACAAATCCTCTCACTTTTCATGAATTGATAGGACTTCTGCTTCAGGAACAGGCTTCAGGAACAGCAGACCAGGAAAAACTTGGCTTCACGTGCAGGTGAACAAGCTATGCTCTCAAAGTTCAAGTCAAAAACAAAGGGACAGGCAAAGACATCAGTAAATCAGCCTTTCAGTGGGTCAGGACAGCCTTCACAAAAGGCTAAGAATGATGCAAGTAAGCCCAAGAAGAAGGGTTTTTGTCATTACTGCAAAAAGCCAGGTCATCACATTGCAGAATGCAGGAAAAGGCTTGCAAAAGAGAAGAAAAACAGCTCCGGTATGGCTGTTTCAGATTCAGCTCGTCATGCATCTGACAGTGGGGATGCTGCAGCCAACTTTGTTGGACAGGATTATGCCTTTTTATCTTGCATTTCGAATTCTAGGCTGGCTGCTCCAGATGCTCGGGATAGTACAGCCACTTGTACCGATGATACATATGTCTTTTTGACTTGCAGTTATGATCCTTCCACGGATGCATCAGCCTTCAGTGTCAATGAAACACTGAATACTTGGTATTTTGACAGCGGTGCCTCCAAGCATATCACTTCTAAGAAGTGTCTCTTTACTTCCTTGCATCCACCTCCCATTGGTAAGAAAGTCACTTGTGCCAACAACTCGTCATATTCAGTATGTGGTACAGGAGAAGTTGAGCTTACCGCCACTGATGGCTCAGTTTTCAGACTTTCAGATGTCTTGTATGTGCCTGGTATCACCAAGAATCTCCTTTCAGTGTCCACTCTTAACAGGGCTGGATTTCAGGTCATCTTTGAGGATGACAAATGTGCTGTCCGAGACAGGGAAAACGATTATGCCTTGAGATTATCTGGTACTCTGCTGCGTGGGCTTTTTCAGCTTGATCTTTTTGAGAAAAGAGCAGCCCATGCTCTTGCAGTTTCTACTCCTACTGCTGCCATGCAGAGTGCAGAGTTATGGCATGCCAGATATGGCCACATGCATTACAACAGCTTGATGACACTTCGGAAGCACTCTATGATTGATGCATTGCCACCTCTTGAGATACCTCCTTCACATGCCTGTGAAGGGTGCATTTTTGGTTCAGTTAAAGCTGTCCGAAAATTACAGCTTATACACAGTGATGTCTGTGGTCCCATGAGGACTCCAACATTGGGTGGTCATCTCTACCTTGTTACTTTTATTGATGATTACTCCAATTTCACTTGGGTCTTTGGGTTGAAGCGCAAATCAAAAGTGTTCATGATGTTTAAACACTTTTCAGCCATGGTTGAAAATGAAATTGGACTCAAGATACAGACATTGCGCACAGATAGAGGTGGGGAATACTTGTCTGCAGATTTTGATGCTTTTCTGAAAGGCAAGGGTATTGTGCATCAGCTCACAGTAAGGCAGACCCCTCAGCAAAATGGCAAAGCTGAGAGGAAAAATAGAACTCTTATGGAGATGGACAGATGTATGCTGAAAAGCAAACACATGCCTCACAAATTCTGGCTTGAAGGTCTAATGTGTGCGAACTACATCTTTAATCGGGCTCCCACTAAGGCTTTGAAAACAAAAACTCCCTAGGAAGTCTGGAATGGGAGAAAGCCTTCAGTGGATCATTTCCGTGTCTTTGGATGCCTTGCATATGCTCATGTGCCAGTTGAATTTCGGCATAAGTTGTCAGATAAAGGCAATTAAGTGCATATTTGCTGGGTATAGAGCAGAAAGCAAGGGGTACCGTCTCTACAATCTTGCTACACGCAAGATCATTGTCAGTAGAGATGTGATATTTGCAAAAAATTCAGCTCACACTCAGGCTGAATTTCATATGCCTTCTTCTTCAGAGGATGTTTTTGAGGCGTTACTACCCATTGCCTTGGGTTCCCCTGCTGATATTTTTGATGCAAATCAGAATTTACAGCCACCTCTCGATGCTCCAGTTCAGCCAGAGGATGTCTTGCCACCTCCACAGGCAGTGGAACAGGTGGTTCAGCAAGAAATTGCAGACATACAGGCAGCAAAAACAGTCCCAAACTAGCTGTTATAGACTCTCAGGGAGAGTAAGATTGATGCTCCATTACCTGGCAGGACTCGCAGTGCAGTAAGGCACATGGAAGGTGCTAATTCAGTGGAATTAGCATATGCAGGTACTCTTCTTGATGAGGAGGAGCCTGCAACATTCGAAGAAGCAAAGGACAATGTGCATTGGATGAATGCCATGCACGATGAATTGCAGTCCATTCAAAAAAATCAGACTTGGGATGTCGTAGACTTGCCACCAGGTAAACATGCCATTGGTACACGATGGGTTTTCAAGGTGAAACGGAAGCCTGCAGTAAGGCACATGGAAGGTGCTAATTCAGTGGAATCAGCATATGCAGGTACTCTTCTTGATGAGGAGGAGCCAGCAACATTCGAAGAAGCAAAGGACAATGTGCATTGGATGAATGCCATGCACGATGAATTGCAGTCCATTCAAAATAATCAGACTTGGGATGTCGTAGACTTGCCACCAGGTAAACATGCCATTGGTACACGATGGGTTTTCAAGGTGAAACGGAAGCCAGATGGCTCCATTGACAGATACAAGGCAAGGTTGGTTGCCAAAGGCTATGCTCAGAAAAAGGGCATAGATTATGAGGAGACTTTTGCTCCTACATCCCGGATGACCACCATCCGATCTGTTATTGCAATGGCTGCACATTTTGAGTGGAATGTTCATCAGTTGGACATTAAAACAGCCTTCCTAAACGGAGACTTGTTGGAAGAGGTTTATGTCAAACAACCTCCAAGCTTTGAAATTACAGCAAATGCACTTCAGGTATGCAAGCTAAATAAAGCTTTGTATGCCCCTCGTGCATGGTATGCCAAGATTCATGCCTTTTTGACCAGCAAGGGGCTGCACAATAGTCCTACTGAGAGCACCCTCTACATCAAGAAGAATGGGGGGCAAATTTTAGTCATCATTCTTTATGTCGATGACTTACTGCTCATAGGGTCCAATGAAGATAAAATTGCAGATTTCAAAGCTGATTTGCAGACCAACTTTGACATGTCAGATTTGGGGCTGCTTCACTTTTATTTGGGGATCCAGTTCTCTCAAGAGAGACGTGGCACTGTTATGTCTCAGTCCAAGTATGTGCAGAAACTCTTGGACAGATTTAACATGCATGATTGTAAACACGAGAGATTTATGAAGCTGTATTCCAACTTCCACCATGTCCAAAAAGAACACCCTCCCCTAGTAGTGAGCATTGTGATGATTTCTTTGAGCAAGGCAGTTACTCATTGTCACAAGGCTACTTAATTAACAATACAAAAGATGCAACACTCTATCCCTTCTTTCATTTCTTGTCTAAGTATATAGGTTAAAAATTAATTCTTAGTAATGCACCACTCCATCCCTTCTTTCAATTCTTGTCTAAGTATATAGGTTAAAAATTACTTCTTGGTAATGTACCTCAGAACAATGCTGCTTTAGCTATAGCTACAATAGAGGGTAAACAATAGGTGGATTAGCTTGGAGTTTTTGAAACACAAACATAGAAGATTGTCAAAGGACAATCACATTTTAAGCTAGGTCCTCATCTCTGCATGCTACATTATCTTCTTGCATCCAGTCAAGTCCCATGGCCTACCCTTGAGCTTGCCCGTTACCTCCCATGCTAGTTTCTCAAGAAACTACAGCCTTAGCAAATCTCCATACTCCTACTCCCTATCCTCTACTAGTTATCAAGCCCATACTTGTTTATAGCCACTCCCATGGAGCCAGGGCTGAAACTCACAATGCATGATGCAAGAGAATCAGTTGATGCCACATTTTACAGTCAGGCTGTTGGATGCCTCATTTATCTCTGCAACACTAGACTTGATATTCAGTTTGCAGTATCTCAGGTGAGCAGGTATATGCACAGCCCAAAAACTATGCATTGGCAGGTAGTTAAGTGCATCTTCCGTTATTTGCAGGGCACAAAGTCTTTTGGCTTGTTATTTCCCAGGGGGGGTGACTTGCAGATGCATGCATAGAGTGATTCAGATAGGGCTGGTGATTATGACACTAGGCAGTCCACTAGTGGCAATTGTTTCTTTTTGGGTAAAGCTTGCATTTCCTGGCTGAGCAAGAAACAATCTACAGTGGCTACCTCATCATGTGAAGCTGAGTACAGGGCAGCTTTCACAGCAATAGTTGAATGTGTCTGGCTGCGTCGTCTATTTGCTGATCTTCATCTATCATTGGAGGGTCCTTCTCCAATTCTCACTGATAGTCAGAGTGCCATTGCAGTGGCAAAGAATCCAGTGTTTCATGCTCGCACGAAACACATTGAGGTTCACTATCACTACGTTAGAGAGAAGTTACATGCAGGAGAGATTAGTATGATCTTTGTGTCCACACATGACAATGTTGCAGATATTTTCACCAAAGCACTTCCACGTGAAAAGTTTGAGGCATTTCGCAGTGCCCTGAACTTATATCCGTTTGGTGATTAATCATCCTTGTACATGACATTGGCACTGCAGGGGTTGTTAGAATTATAGATATAATTTAGCAGTGACCAATGTAATTTAATAAGCTAGTTAGGGACACTTTTCCCTCTTTAAGAGGTTTTCTCCCCTAACTGCAGTTAGTCCACTAACTATGGTTAGTGACCACTAAGGTTTTGTCACTAGGACAAAACCTTATCTCACTCTTTCGGTTGAATCACTCTTACACTCTTCTATTGCAACTAAGCTCTCAAGCTTTCAGCTCTCAGCTCACTCTCTTGCTCTCTCTCTCCCCAAATCTTACAAATAGACCTAAACTTTTCTGCTGTAGTCATCAATAAAAGTGACAAAATAATGACAGCCTCCAATAGATGTAGCTTTAGTAGTCCACACATCAGAGTGGATTAATTCCAATGGCTTCTTACTCTCTTGATCATGTCTAGGAAATGGTTTCCTTGCATGTTTTTCAAATTGACAGGCTTCACATACCTTATGCATTTCCGCAACCTTAAATTTAGGCAATCCTGCAACAATATTTTGGGCCAGCATTGATTTAAGTCGCTGTACATTAACATGACCAACGCGTTTATGCCAGATATCAATATCTGCAACTACACCGGTCCCATGTGCAAACATTGCTGCACTCAATTCAGGCATGTCCGCATCCAACGTAAACATCTGCCCTTCTTCTTTCCTTTTGCTATCAAGCGACCGTTATTTTTCATATCCTCAACAAAGCATCCATGAGGATTAAATCTGACCTGCAAGCCCTGCTCAACCATTTGACCAACAAAAATCAGGTTCTTGGTGATATTCGGGACATGAAATACATCAGACAGGTATTTCTTTTTCCCATCCTGCATAGACAAAGGAATTTTGCCAATCTGCACAATAGGATGTGCAGTATCATCACCAGTCTCCACAAATCCTGGTCTTTCCATTTTCCTTGCATCTTGCATCCATTCTGCATGACCTGTCATGTGGTTTGACGCACTTGAGTCAACATACTAGACATCATTTCTTTCTTCTGCACTTGTCACAGAATTGGTCATGTGCTGCACCATAAACAGATGCTCATTTCTGTCATCACCCTGTCTACTAGAAGATGCATAATTGCCTTGCTGCAATTTTCAATTCATAATGTCATTCTGCTTTTTGTAGCAGTCTTTAGCCATATGACCTATTTTACCACAATAGTAGCATTCAACATTGCTGTTTGCATTTTGGCCTCTCTGCCATCCACCACGACCTCTTTGGCTCCCCCTGCCTCTAGAGTTACCACGTCCTCCTCCATAGGACTGGTTTTCTTGAGTTTGTTGCATATTCTGATTTCTACCACGGCCTACAAATCGGCCTGCTCTACCTCTGCCTCTACCTCTTCCAGCATTTGAGTAGAAGACAGTTTCTTTTGAAGTTCCTCCTAAAGAAGATACACCACCATTTCTATGCTCCTCAGAAATTAGAAGAGCAATCAACTCCTCAAAATCAGGAAATTTTTCACGGACGGAATTGGATGTCCAAAACTGTGCATAATCCATTCCTAGACCATTCAAGGTCACAGAAACTAAATCATCATCTTCCACTGGCGACCCAATGGAAGCAAGTGCATCTGCAATCTTCTTCACCTTCATGTGGTAGTCATTGATGCTCATACTTTCTCTCTGCACATTGTGCAACTTGTAGTGAAGGTGGAAGGGGCAGATTTGGAGATGGGGAGAGAATAGCAGAAGGAAGGGAGGAGAAGGGGAAGGAGAGAGGAAGAGAGAGAAGAATGAGGGGATAGAGAGATAGAGAGAGGAAGAGAGAGAGAGTGTGAGCGTAGGTAGCAGGTAGCAGGAAGGAGGAGAGAGAGTAGATAGGATTAGATGTCACATCAAAAGTCCCGTACAAAGGTGTGGAGGTGGACTTATATAGTCTCCCTCTACTATATCTCCTTTTTGCCCCCTTCTAGGCCTAAAAATCCGCTAAGCCAAATCAGGCCTAACCCTCACTAACTTGGTCTGATCGTGGTCTTCATTACAACCATCCCTTCCCAAAGAATTTTGCCCTCAAAATTTCCATGAGGCTGCCCTGGATGAGAAGGATACAACAGAAACTGATCAGCTCTGTAGGAGATAGTGGTAGTCCTGCACAATGCTCTCAGGTTGCCAAGAATTCTCATCTTCCGTTAAACCTTTCCATTTGATGAGGTATTCTGTGTAGGCTTTGTTCCTGAGTACATGATCTCTGAAGCCCTTGATTTGCTCCGGCACATAGATTATGTGGCCCTCTTCATCCATAGGAGGTAACTCAGGAAGAACCTGGACATGCTGTCCGACATGTGGTTTCAGCAAGGATACATGGAAAACATTATGGATCTTGGAGGTACTGGGTAGTTCCAACTGATATGCTACCTGCCCAACTTTGCGGATGATTTTGTAGGGGCCATAATACCTATGGGCAAGCTTTGTGTTGGTATTACCTTTCAGCGAGGAATATCGATTCTTATGGAGACGTAAATGCACATAATCCCCTTCTTCAAAAGATAAGTACCTCCTTTGTTCATCCGCATACTTCTTCTGCTTGGCTTGGGCATCCTGCATATTACTCTCCAAATCATTCCTTGCTTGCTGATTTTTCACAGCCAAGTCGGCAACCCTGGAAGGCATTCCCACTTTGCATCCATACATAGCCTCGAATGGACTCATGCCAATAGAGAGGTGTTTAGTGCTGTTGTAGCAAAATTCAGCCAATGCTAACCATTTGTCCCAAGACTTCTGCGTGTCATGACAGTAATGCCTTAGATACTCCTCCAACCACTTGTTCACCCTCTTTGATTGTCCATCCGTCTGTGGATGATAAGCAGTACTAGGCGCAAGGGAAGTACCAACTGCAGTGAATAACTCCTGCCAAAAGTGACCCATAAATTTAGCATCCCTGTCACTGACAATCTCCTGAGGAAAACCATGGTGCTTGAACACATACTCAATGAATTGCCAGGCAACCTGTGAAGCGGAGTACCGAGTCCTAGTCGGTATGAAATGGGCCTGCTTAGTCATCCTGTCAACCACCACAAATATGCTATCCCAACCCTTATCTGTAGAAGGCAAGCCTGTAATGAAGTCCATGGCAATGTGAGTCCATTTGCCTTCAGGAATGGGTAGCGGTTGCAGAAGGCCTGCGGGTAACCGGCTGTCCACTTTATTTTGTTGGCAGGGCAAACAGTCACTGACAAACTTAACCACATCTCGCCACAAACCATCCCAAATAAAGCTCTCCTTGACTTTTTCATATGTTTTTGTGATACCCGTATGCCCTGACATAGGGGATGAGTGCATTTCCTGTAATACCATCAACCTGTACTTGGAGTCTGGCACAAGATAAATTCTGTCCCTGCACCATAACAGTCCGTTGCGGAGCTGAAATCGAACATGTCCTTGGCTGGACGGACTCTGTAACTCCACAAAAATAGGGGCTGCATCAGAATTTTGCATGTATTCCTCCTGAATCCCAAGTATCCACTCCTGATGAAGCGTGGAAATGGCAGACAGTTTGCATGACCACATCCTGGACAAGGCATCAGCAACCACATTCTCTTTCCCCTTTCTATATTCAATGTCAAAATCATAGGACTGAACTGCAGCCAGCCATCTCTTTTGCTTCATGGATAAATTAGGCTGCGTTAAGAAGTACTTGAGTGTCCTGTGATCCGTTTTGACCTTAATCTTGCTACCGTACAGGTAGTGGTGCCATTTTGCAAAAGCATGCAAGATTGCCAGCATCTCTTGATCATAAACATGATAATTCATTTCCCTGGCATTAAACTTCCTGCTCTCAAAAGCAATCACACCATGTTCTTGTTTTAGGACAGCCCCTAAACCTTTGCCACTGGCATCCGTCTCAATAATGAAAGACCGTGAGAAATCAGGGCACACCAATACAGGTGCATTGCTAAGGGCATCCTTGAGGTTATCAAAGCTGAGTTGTGCTGCTTCTGACCATTGGAAGGCATCCTTTTTCAGCAAATCAGTGAGAGGGGCAGGCCCTTTGGCGAAGTGCCTAATGAATCTCCTGTAAAAAGAAGCAAGACCCAAGAAACCTCTGAGCTGCGTGGTATTTTGTGGCTACGGCCACTCCTTAATGCATTTCACCTTAGCTGGGTCTACCCTGATTCCGTGCCTGCTTACAACATGACCAAGATATTCAACCTCCTCTGCCATAAATGTGCACTTGCTGGCCTTGGCATAAAGCTGATGCATCCTCAAGATTTCTAGCATTTGTCGGACATGGTCAATGTGTTCCTGTGCATCCTTACTATAAATGAGAATGTCATCGAAAAATACCAGCACACATTCGAAAAGAAGGTGGTGTAAGATCTTGTTCATGAGTGCCTGGAAGGTGGCTGGTGCATTAGTCAAACCAAAAGGCATCACCTTGAACTCATATAATCCTCTTTCTATACGAAAGGCAGTCTTATGCTCATCACCCTCTTTCATCCTGATCTGATGGTAACCTGACCTCAAATCAATCTTCGTGAAATACTGAGCACCCTTGAGTTCATCCAGCAGGTCATCAATCCTGGGAATAGGAAACCTGTTCTTAATGGTGGTCTTATTCAATTCTCTGTAATCAATGCACATACGAAAAGAGCCATCCTTCTTCTTCACCAGGAGTACTGGAGATGCAAATGGCAAGGTGCTATGAGCAATGAAGTTTTTCTCAAGCAAATCTCGCACCTGTATTGCCACTTCTTCCCGTTCAACCTTAGAGAGTCGGTACGGGGCCTTGTTTATTGCTTTACTACCAGGTTCCAGGACTATGGCATGATCAACATCTCTTTTTGGGGGCAACTGAGATGGCATATCAGCAAACACCTCCCCAAATTCCAAGAGCAATTTCTGCATTTCACAATTATCCACATGGGGAATACCACCCTCCTGAGGTACAGAGACATTCAATGCATAAATGGCACTTTCGTTCTTGAGCTCCCTAGCTAGCTGCCTTGCTGAAATGACCTGCAATTTCTGATTCACAATGCCCTGCAATGTAACAGTTCTACCCTTGTGGCAAAACTCAAGAGATAAAGCATTCAAATCTATACTAATTTTGCCCAAGGATTTCAGCCAATCACAACCCAGGACAGCATCTATGGGCCCCATATCCAATGCCAAAAGATCACCTGCAAACTCATAATGATCAGAAAACTTGATCCTGGCATCCTGGCAACAATGTCTGCTGATCATGTGCTGTCCATTCGCGATCTCCACTTTCAGACCATGGTCTATCTCTGTAGCAACTAATCCCAATCTTTGCAATGTTCTACAATTAATGAAACTGTGAGTGCTACCACTGTCTACCAATACATGGACAGATCTGCCATTAATCATTCCCTTCAACCTGATTGTGTCAGCACTTTTGGCACCGAGATGGTATACAGTGTAGACTGGGCATCCCAATAAATCTGTTCATCATCCACAGGAACATTACCATTAGCATCACCTCTGACATGAAAAGGCATTGTAGGTTGATGCTTCAACACAGAGAGTGTTGGCTTACAGCCTTTCCTGCTACATGTAGGCTGAATATCAATCTCATGCATCACATGAGTGGTTTGCTCAATAGCCCCACCCGGATCAAAAGGAAAAACAGTCCCCTTTGTGCTGATCATGTGCTGTCCATTCGCGATCTCCACTTTCAGACCATGGTCTATCTCTGTAGCAACTAATCCCAATCTTTGCAATGTTCTACAATTAATGAAACTGTGAGTGCTACCACTGTCTACCAATACATGGACAGATCTGCCATTAATCATTCCCTTCAACCTGATTGTGTCAGCACTTTTGGCACCCATCAAGGCATGTAGTGAGATGGTATACAGTGTAGACTGGGCATCCCAATAAATCTGTTCATCATCCACAGGAACATTACCATTAGCATCACCTCTGACATGAAAAGGCATTGTAGGTTGATGCTTCAACACAGAGAGTGTTGGCTTACGGCCTTTCCTGCTACATGTAGGCTGAATATCAATCTCATGCATCACATGAGTGGTTTGCTCAATAGCCCCACCCGGATCAAAAGGAAAAACAGTCCCCTTTGTGGCATCTGTGTCAGGAGACTCATTTGCATCATGAGCTCCTGTCAATTCCTCATGAGAGACATCATGGGGGTCTGCTACATCAGCCACTTCATCATCATCAGATAATTCAATTATCATGCTGAGTTTGGCTGAGCTGACATTCTTCATTTTGCACACATCTCGGTGCTCAGGTGTCCATTTCTCTCCACACCTAAAGCATAAATTTGCCTTCTTCCTACTGTCCATTATGGCTCTGGAATGTTGTTTAACTTCTGATTTGCCAAAACCAGCACTGGGTTTGACACCTGTCTTTGCATCCATGGGCCTGTATGGCTTTGCATATGGCATCTTACGTCCAGAAACCGTTGGATATCGTGGGAAGGAAGCAGCTGCTGGTTTCTTATCAATCCAATCAGCAGAATTTGTCTTCCTGTCAGCATCATAAGCAGTACCATAGAAGCTATGTGACACATGCTTGTACTTGCCAGCATATTTTGGCTCAAACACCTCAGCAAGCTGGGCTGCTCGCTCAATGGTTAGAGGATTGTGAGCTCTCACATCAGCAGCTAGAGAGGGATCTAAGCCTTGTATAAAATGCAGCAACTTCCCTTTCTCAGAAATATCCTGTACAAACAAAGAAAGTCTCCAAAAACGCTGCAAGTACTCCTGGACCGTACCTGTCTGTGATAGTGCATAGAATTCAGCAAGGTACTGTTCAAGGATCAGGGCCGAGACGAAGGTCGTGACCATAAGCTCCTTGAACTGTTTCCAGGTGGTAGGCTTCTGAGGTGACTCTCGCATGTAATGCCACCATGTATGTGCATAATCCTGTAAATGCATGCCAGCAAAAATGATCCTCTCCTCATCATTCTTAGGGTAGAAGCGGAAATAATCTTCAAGCTTCGTGAGCCACTCCTCCAACTCATTGGGAGTGCGAGTGTCACCCTTAAACTTATGCACAGAGATCTTATCTTTCACATCTTTGGCTGCGTTATTCCTATAGTGACTACTAGCATACTCACGCTTGAAGCTCACATACTGTGAAAAGGGCATCTCATTACGAACATCCTCAGGCAAAGCCCTATATGAACGTAAGGCATCTGAAAGCATATCATCCATGTTTGCATGCTGCCCACTTCCAGCATCATGGTGGTTAGGAGAACCACTCCCCTGATGCATAAAGTGCGTCTGACTGAAAGCATTACCTCCTTGATACGCAGGCTGAGTCTGATTGAATGTATTAACAGGAGGTGTCATCGAAGCATGCAATCCCTGCTGAGTCTGCCTGCCATAAACATCTCGGTGGGTGGGTGGCATAGAAAAAGGTTGAGAAGAGGACTGGCCCCTCTCCCAACTGCCCTGAAACCCAACACCCAATCCAGGCATGCTCGCCGTTGGCAAAAATGTGCCAATGGGCCGGCCCAAAATGGACGGCTCAGCCAATGAAATATGCGAGCCAAATGGAGGCCTGGAATCAATAAGAGAAGTGCTCGGCGGCACGGGCAAGGCATCACCAGAATCAACATAATCCCCATGCTGGGGTGCATGCATAGAACCAACATCATAAGTGTGACGGCCATCAGCCATAAATCCCCTGTGTGGGTCAGGAAAATCACCATGGCTATCCGACTGATCCCCGTGCTGGGGTGCGGGCTGCTTACCCTTATTGTGCATACTGATGGTGGTAGTGATCTGTTGCCCAATGTTCTTACCCATTTGGGTGATAGCTGTATCGTGCATAGCCATAGCAGTGGTGAGTTGCTGCCCCAACTGCTGACCCATCTGCTGAAAAGCCCCCTGAAGCATCGAGGCCAATGCATCTAGAAACTGTGTGTCGGTAGGCATAGCAAAAACTGGCTGTGAAGGAGATGCACGCTCTGTGACCGGCATCTACTCCTGCTGAGCAACATCGTCACCGTGCTGAGATGACTCATCCGATCGGGGTGCACGCCTGGGTGCCATGAGTGACACGAGGAAAATGTGCCAAGTGTCGAAGGCTCGATGTAGAGGCTGGAGAGGTGTCAGTAGTAGTCATTGAAGAGGTTCGAAGAAAGCTCGGTGAAGAGGCTGGAAACGGGGCTCAAAATGAGCCACGAAGGTGGCTAAGAAAGGCCCAGAATAGGGCTGTAGGAGTACCCTAAAAGAGGTTTTTTTTTTTTTTTTTTTGTTGGAAGCTTAGGACAACTAAGACACCTAGGGTAGTTAGTACAGTTCTAGCCTAGACCTTTAGGACTGTTAGGACACTGTCTTAGACCAACCTAAGCCAACCTTTAACCTTAGTTAGTACTAAGTCAAACTGACTAAACCTAACCTTACCCAATCACTAACCTAACTAAACCCAACCAAAGTAACCCAATCCACTAACTAGCGAGACCTAACCAGACCTAAACTAACCTAACCAACCAACCAATCCCAACCTTAGAGGCTAAGGTTTGCAGGTGGGCGTGGATGGCAGCGCACAGGCGCAGACTGGCACGGAACGGGCGGCGAGACGAGTAGACGGGTGGCGCATGGGAGCGGACGGGCAGATAGAATGGGAGGGAGACATGCGGACGGCAGTTGGGGAAATGTATTGGATGGGATGCTCACGGAAAGTGCTGGACGGACGGAATGCAGGTCGGGATGTAGACGCACAGAACGAGGCTAGGCGTGACTAAACGGGCTGGACGGGACAAAGGGAAAACTTCCTGTAGATATGCAAATAGATGGAACGGCCTTTCTGGAACAAGGCATGAACGGAACGGAGAGGCTGACGGTGCTAACGGGCGGACGTGTGCCCGCTATGCAGCCTAGCTGACGGTTGAGGGGCTGATGGGGTTGAGCAACTGATTCAGGGCTTGAGTGGAGCGATCGAGCTCCTCCTGAAACCTGGTTTTCAACGGACGAGTCTTTGCTTGCTAGTAATAGATGCCAAGGCGCAGCTGCTGGAAACAAAGGTGCCAGAGTCGGGGCTCTGATACCAATGTAGTGAAGGTGGAAGGGGCAGATTTGGAGATGGGGAGAGAATAGCAGAAGGAAGGGAGGAGAAGGGGAAGGAGAGAGGAAGAGAGAGAAGAATGAGGGGATAGAGAGATAGAGAGAGGAAGAGAGAGAGAGTGTGAGCGTAGGTAGCAGGTAGCAGGAAGGAGGAGGGAGAGTAGATAGGATTAGATGTCACATCAAAAGTCCCGTACAAAGGTGTGGAGGTGGACTTATATAGTCTCCCTCTCCTATATCTCCTTTTTGCCCCCTTCTAGGCCTAAAAATCCCCTAAGCCAAATCAGGCCTAACCCTCACTAACTTGGTCTGATCGTGGTCTTCATTACACAACTCTTGCTTGAGCTGCATTTTCCTGGCTTGTGTATTTGTGCTGTACATTTTTGCCAAAGTATCCCATGCCTCCTTTGGCGTACTTGCATCTTGAATATGCACAATCATAGAATCTGAAATACTAGTACATAACTTTTTTGGCTCTCTCATGCCATCCTTTAAATGCCTGCATTTCCTGTTGATTGGGAACATTAGGAAGAACTGATTTTTCTTCATTTCCTGTAATGAACTCCCAATAGCCTTTTCCCATAAGGAAATTCGTCATACTAAACTTCCATGCTTGGATGTTGTTCTTGTCAAGCTTTTCAGTGACAATCTGTGAAAGAGAATCAGACGCCATTACAGAACACTGCAAAATATTCTGTCACTGTAGAAAACCCAACTTCTGCCTCACAAGGTAAATCTGCAAAACTGATGAAAGTGGTATTTGACCACATAGTCACTTCCTAGTGACGATTTTGCATCAACAGGCAATAAGGATGATTGTGTAACTCCCAATATCTCTGCACACAGGCATATGATGCAATTTCTGCACCAACTTTTTACGGACCTGCAAAATAGTGGTCGCACAGCAAAAACAGGGCCTTTTTCTGAGTGCGTGCGGAGAACTTCCCCCTTCAAAACGGGCCCTGCAATGGCCTCGATTCAGAAAAATAAAGTCACCGCAAGCTTCGCCCTCGCCCGCAGCATATACTGTCCTCTCACCACACCGCAAAGGGTGTCTCAATCTGAGACAGTGCACTCTTGCACTTTCCGGCTGTGCTACCTGCAGAGATTTGCTCCCAAACTCGAAAAAGGAAAGCAACACCGATCCTCTTACCATGACACCGCGAACTTGGTTTGCTTTCTTGAGCTCCTTATCACGAACCAAGCTGTGATACCATGTTAAGAGAGTGGGAAAGAAGGAAGGAGTCTCACTTGCAGCTTTCTCACATACACAATGGGGGAATACACACAAAGGTGGAGGCTGAAAATAGTTTTCCTCTTCTTAGTTGTGAAAGCCAAAAGAACACTAGTACAAAGAAATAGAAGAACCCTATATGTGGGTCGTAAAAAATCTAATCAGGTTGCCCCAATTTAATTCAGCCTACTTGTACTTCACCCTAGAGGTCCTTGGGTATTATTTCACGCTGGATTATACCACCACATCAGAGAATCTTAAATGTAACATACCTTAGTGTCCCATACCTACTGCAAATAAAAAACTCGGTGGACAATATGAGTAAATGAGGTAGCCAACCCCTCTTCAACTCAAATCCGTTCTCAATCCTTTTCTTAATGTGATTATATCACCCCCTTGTGTTACAATACCCCAACCAATAGTTCAAAGAAGAAAACAGCAGGTAGCATCCCTAACAACTCTTGAATCGTGACTATCCACGACCTCGGACTAAAAGAGTGAGAATTAGAATGACCCCGCCTTTTGACATGATTCAAAGAAGGTATCTAACAAGACTCATCCTGGTCTAATCAATAAGAACCTTCATATGTCCAAACGGTAACTCAAAGAAACGCCATAACTCACAATCACATCGAGATCAAAACTTCAAATAGAAACCAAACAGGAATCTACGCACCAAGATTTGAGAAAGGGAAATCCAATTGTCTTAGTTAAGTCCAGTTTAATATGTAACAAAGTCTCAGGCATCCTCAATGTACCATATATCTAAAAAACTGCAAGATATATGGAACAAAAGTACACGTTATATAATTTGAAAAAACCAATCAAATTATAAATGCCACTTAGTTACAAATCAAATCCAAATTAACCAAAACCTGGTCAATTTAATAACAAGACAATTTAGAACATAATTCATACAAAATTAGGGAGCTTCTTGAACCAAGAGTGGTTCAAAAGATCCAGTCAAGTAAAAAATAATTAGGTGTCGGTCAAAACTGAGGATTTCCACTTCTTCATCGGTTCTCAATAGCACGGAAGCGGTATAAAGACTCTAAAACAAGCTGTCTACATTTAGAACAGCATGAGCCTTCTTCAATATATTTATGGTACTGAGGGGTTTTATAGTAGTGAAGAGCTGCTCAGAGTTCATCCATGAAGGAATCCATCTCTCGTAGCAGGTCATGGGGTCTACGAGGATTAATCTCCGATGTAGCCTCATCCTCCATCTCAATAAAACAGTAATCCAACGTAGGTGTCTCATTACTTTGATGTCCTTCCATGGCTGGAAAATATCTCGCACGGGAGAGGGACTAGAAGAAAAACAACTACGTCCAGACGCGTGCTCTTCACACTAACAATAAGAGAATCTGGGGCTGCGTGGAATCAAGGAAGAAGGCGAGTAGAGGACAGCAAGAAAGATGGCGGAATCTGATAGGCTGATCTCAGATGGAAAGAGGGTGGGAAATTCGCCTTCATGCGCTGAAGTGCTGAAGTGAGAAAGAGAGAGAAATCCCGCGTATATAAATAGCCAGGAAGGGCCAGCAAAAGCTAGGCAAATTTAGGGTGGGTGCTTGATTTAGAGCAAGTGCTTTCCTTGCTAGAGAAAAACAAAAAAGCAACCTGCTTTTTTTAAAAACCAAAAAACAGTCTGTCTTTTAATAGATCTGGTCCCGCTTTTCTCCAGCCAGCCAAAAATAGCCAAAACGCGCTAGATTTAGAGCAAGTGCTTTCCTTGCTAGAGAAAAACGAAAAAGCAACCTGCTTTTTAACCAAAAAAACAGTCTCGCTTTTAATAGATCCCGTCCCGCTTTTTTCCAGCCAGCCAAAAATTGCAAAACGCGCTAAAATCAGGCCATACGCTCCTTCCCAAAGCCAAGCGCCTGCCCCCAATCATATCGCCCCTGTCTCTGATGCCCGAATCGCCTAGACAAGCCGCTTTCTAGGCTTATGAATGCTCTCTCTTTCCTCCTACTTCTCAACTGCGGTAAATCTAGGTCTCTAGGGTAGGAATCTCATCCTTGAGAACCCAGAGCGAATTCTTTCCCTAACCAGCCCACTCTCACACGTCCCCACAGCCAATCACATCAACAACCCAAGCGTGGGAAGTTATAGGTCAGAGACGATCCATCCTCATATCTCTTGCTGAAAGCATCGAGTCTTCTCATTGCCTACCCTTCTCAGGGAATCACGATGTCCAAACACGTAGCAACCGAGAGAGAGCACACAACCTATGGACATCTGTTTCTTCCACAACTCTCCCAATCATGAGCGCACATCATCAACCAACGATTCAGCCCATAGATGAGCGGAAATTCAGATTTGCAAGAGCAATCTCGAAAAGCGTACTTGGAAGACATCTTTTCTGCATACCTCACGTTGAATTCAATTGTGATAGGATGGCTCTGATACCAGATGACACGACCCCGTAGGATCTAACCCTATCATTGACCTAGAATCTCGTCCTGGATACAACCAGAATCATAGCACAGGTGCCTCGATCCTCCCGACCACCCCCGAGCACATGGGCTACAGCTTGACTCATCCATCGGCCTGTATCTAACCCAGGCGTCCCATACCACCTGAGCCCGTCCAGAGGACCTTCGATACACCACCTATGATCTGCCATGTAGATGGCCAGAGTCCCGGCCTGGGTCCAAGTCCCATCCATCAGTTGAGGAGCGCTCAACTGATCTACACAATAGCAATGGCCCTCCCTCTATATAGAAGGTAACCCGCTATAGATAGCATAATGCTATGAATAGCTCCCTCCATATAAAGCGAGCACTATATATGAGTCAATCTATATATATAGCAATCTCGGCTAAGAATAGCCATCCAGCCCTATGCTATCCCGTAACCCACGTTAACCTGCTATCCAACCCTAGGTACACCATGCACATGACACCTAATCCCACCCGTAGTGTTATAATGAAGGACTTGAAGCACAATGCTTGTATTCTCATTCTGGAAGTTATTTAGTATGCCTTCTACTCAATTAGAGCAGATAGCTGGATTAGTTCAGCATGTATATTTCCAGGCTGTGCTGTCCCATAGATCCTCATGGGTCTCCCGAGGACATTTAAAGCTCTCTGTTTTGCCCTCTGCCGTGATCAGGTTCTCACCTTTGCTAGGTAGTCTGGGCAATTGTTGGGGAGCTTTGCCAACATCCCTACCCTCTATTTGCTCTTGGGTTTTATACTCTGCTTGTATAAAGTTCCAAACTGCTTGCTGTCATTGCAGGTTCAATACAGTTTTAAGATCGAAAGCTTTGGAATGAAGACATTTAACGTTTATCAATCGCTGATTTAGTTTGTTCTTACTTGCTGCTGGTACATTGTTCAGTTCATATTACGTTGGCCTGCTGCTGTTTTTTGGGTCAGGCTATGGCCTTTTGCTTAGCACCTTGAGTTGAACGAATATCATGTTTACCTTCCCAATGTTGATGACTTGTTTACATTCCAGTTCCTCTCGCCTATTTTGACCTGACTGACCGACTGACCCAACCAGATCTGGGCAGGTTGACCTGACCCTGTCAGGTTGGGGTTGACCTGACCCTGGTCAGAGTCACAAGCTGGCCAGTAACCTCGTAGAAAACACAGCTAAAAAGGATTGATTTACGACACCTCTCATTGGACGGGCACACCCACATAGCAGTGCTCATTCCCACACATGAGATGCACTGAATTCTAACACCCTCTCTGCAGCTCATAGTGTGCACTGTGCAGGAGTCTGAAGAAGAAAGCTGATGCAACCATGGGCCCTCTAGCATCGTGAATACTGGAATCACCTCGGAGAGAG